>NC_056749.1:679241050-679296050 GCF_019279795.1 Protopterus annectens | reverse complement strand
CACTGCTTCACAGTGTCATCTGCGGCTAAGTAGCCTAATAGCAGTAGGCTGTTTGGAAGCCTAGCTGTGTAGCAACACAAGTACCCTTACTGAGCATATTTGGTTCTTTGAGTTTTGGAAAGCAAGGCTGTGAGCACCAAGTAGTCTTGCCCATGAGTGAGCACACAAAATTATGTATAACACTTTGTATTATGTCTGATATATGTGTGGAAAAAGTATTGAGACCCAAGAGATGTAGTGCATGGTTGGGGTGGTTTTGGGGGGAAACAAATGGATGTATTGTAAATATATGACATATAGTTATATTGTGCCTTTAGTGTGCAATGTTTACACATGTAGTTTTATGTCATAAGAAAAGAAATGGACAATAAACAGCGATGCTAAAATATCATATATACAATTCCATAGTGCAACGAGTCTTGCATTTGCACACTGGTTAACTCATTGCATCTGAGTCACGCCTCCAGGTGCATCTGTAGTTAACTCCTACTGATGCTTCTAGGGTTAGATATTGCTTGTTTATATTTGCATCAATAATTCCTAAACCATGCTATATACACAGTTTTAAAGGACTTCATCTTAAAGCTTACACAGTGGCCAACTCAACTACATTAATATTTGAACTCTATCTAGTGCAGAAGAGGTATTAACTGTTATTTTTATGATATTATTTTATATAGTTATAATTTCACATTTTTAAATATCTCAACAACCAAGTAACACAGACATAACTCCTTAGCCTCATATGAAAGCTATCTGCCAGGTGAATAAAATGTTGCTGACCGTATATGTGCAACTTGAGTGGTTGCTGAGATATTGTAAGTTGTTTACAAAATATTACAAATGTAATTGTTACTGTGACTCATAAAATTTAGTTTAAGACCAAGAACCTAAAGAATGCTACTACTATAAAAATAGTTTGTGCTGAAGGGTTTGCCATTTATATTTCTTTCATAGCCCCATGGTTCCAGAGATATGAACATTTGTTTGAAATGTGAGGAGATTATTTGATTCTGTCAAAAGGCTTAGGTTCTGCCCATTTGAAGTTACACTGCAGACTTTCTTAGCTCCATTGGAGTGAATGTACACACATGAGAGATAGGCCTGTTTGCATGCCGAGTAGCAGTGCACAAATGCAAGGCACATTATTAATGCTTGCTACTATACCCTGGTCCCATTTGTACTACAAGCTGGCTTGTCATGATGGCTAAGAGCATTTATTGACTGTACCCGTTTTCTATTTTTGAGTGTCTGCTTTCTAGGAAATCTGGTTTCCCCCTATTTCCACAATGGTGTGCTTCACGCAAACAAGATAAGCTTAGCCAAACCACTTTTGGGACGTGGTGCATTGTGCAAAAACGGAATTAAAAAAGACAAATAGGAAAAGATACTAAAACTAAGGAACACATATGCAAAATCTGTAAAAGCACAGTAAGTAGAACTTGGTAGTATACATCATAAATTTCTGCATATGTCAGGATTTGAATCCTCACACCACTATAACTTCAAAAAACAGGAAGGATGCCTTAGCCCTCTTGGCCACACAAACAGCTTTGCAATAATGAAATGAAAAGTCATTCTTCACACAACCAGCTGTATCAGCATGCACACTACTATCAAATCGTCAGCTGTGATTTGTACATTTAATTCTCTTTACTATATTTGGACAAAGAGCAGTTAGTGATCAAACAACCTGTCATAATTATGCTTAAAATATACAGCTCTGTGTTACCTTTCTGTATTTCTTGATCCTTCATCAGTTATCTAACACATGCAGTGTGTAAGCCGTTCTATACCTTTGGCCTTAACATGTGAGAGGATATTAACTGGGAATAATATGATATGCATTTGCTAACAAATGAAGTCCAGGTTGAATAGCAGAAACACACATACTGTTTTTTTTTTTTTTTTTTTTGGTAGCATAGATAAATTACTGTTATGGCAGGAATAAGGTTACACTCCTCTTTTTTGTGTGGGGGTGGGATAAGGCTCACTTACTGTTATGACACAAACAAGTCTGAAGCTGCAATGTGCATCATCAATTTCTAACTAATGTCTTTAAAGATTTAACAGTACAAAGGTATGGTGCTAAACTGAGGCCAAACAGGGAACATTAGAATTCTTCAGAGGCATGACTGTGTGAATCTTTCATGCCTGAGGCCTACTAATTACTAATGGACAGACATAAGTAAAATAAGTGTCTAGTGTTACATGTTAAGGTACTTTCTATACAAATCCACCACTATTTCCTTGCTTACTGTACCAAGTTAAATAGTAGAAGGATATGGCATAATAGTATTAAAGAATACAGTCTAGGTTCAAGACTTACCTTACAAATGCAGCAGCTGACACACCTTTAGTTCAGCCCTGACTATGTCTGATGCAAGCATTTCACAGCCAATACACGGGGAGATAAAGTCTGTGTGAGTTGCCTGGCATCAATTTTACTATATGTATGTGAGTAGGTGAAGGTATTAGCTCCCTGTGTAGTCAGTGAATGTGCTATGCATTGTCTCTTAGCCAAAGCATGCCTATGTCTGCCTACAGGGACAGCAGATGTGGGTTCCCCTTCTGAGTCCTCTTCTGACTGTGGCTATGATAACCTAGGTATTGCTGGGGGTATGTGTGTTCCTTCCCCTTGCTTATAGAGCTGCAGCTGTTTCCACAGGAACAGAGTGTGGAGTATAGCACATGCTGTGAAAATATGTGTACATATGCATATACTGCAGGGCTCCATCAGATTTATCTAGGCACCAGCACTGTGACTTCAGAAGCCATGACACATGCTCTATGATGTTTTTCGTTTGAGCATGTGCCTCACTGTGATGTTTTTTTCCATGGGTGTGTGTACCCTTCTGATGGGTGTCATCAGTCAAATTTCCAGGGCATAGCCAGCATCCCCCAGTAAATGGCCCTGTAGGATGTCCCCCTAGCAAACATCTGGTACAGCTGTGATATGTGTCAGATATGGAAATCATGATAACTGCCAGGGTTGCCAGCATACACATTCAAGATAATTCCCTGGGCACTGCATACAACTTAGCAGTTTATGTAGTGGTATCCCGTGTGGTTAATGAAGATTCTACCCTGCTCACTAGGTTGTGCCTTAAACTGTATATGGGTACAATCTATGGCACCCAGTACTTCAGGGTAGTGTACTACATGGTAAAACAGTTCCATATTGCTGGCCCTCTCTTTTTAACTACTGGAGACAAATATGTGCTAACTGACAAGTATGAGCATAGCATCCATAAAATGGGGGATCAGCTTGGAGGCGGATGCCTGTGACACACCCATCATGTCCCCAGTTGGTCTTTGAAAGGTACCAGTAGCTTATACTCTAAGGACTACACATACCTTAATTTCCACTGGGGTGGATTCCCCTTAGTTGGATCTGGCGTTGATGATGGCAGAGTTCACGGAGTTCTTGTAATGTGTCCCTGTCCACCCTGTACCACTCTACAATCTCCAGCTCATGTAGCACCTGGAAGGTTACCCTGGGCCTGAACACTTTTCTCCTTCTCGGCCTAGGCCTGTTATCAGCAGCACCAGCAGTATTGGCTTCATCATCTAGCACATGCAGATTTAGAACAGCTGCAGCATCCCCTAGAAATGCGTCAGTTAAAATGTCCTTGTCTCTATTCCAATAGTATTGAAGGATAAAGGAAAAAGCAGAATGGAGGCTACATGAATACTTTATACGTTGTAGTATAGCTCCACCATGTTGGGCTGGTTGCTTAACATGCAATTAATCTGTTTATGCTATAAATCGCATCATTTAAACACACCTGCTGCTTGCTCATTAGTACACTATGCTCAGAGATGTGCAGCTGTGCACAGCTCTGCGCACCTCTGCACACCTTCACATAAATAAGATAAGCATAGGCAAAATTGATATTTCCTCTGATCTCATGATATCATGCACACAAGAACTATAAAAAGTGAAGGAAATGTTGCACAAACACTGTACTTGAACCCAGGACCAGCTATATTCCAGCCCTAACATACACGTGTTGCTACAACAATAATTACAAAACAACACAGAGAAACCTGCCATTCATTCTTCTGTTTCTTGTGGTTGTGCTAAGCCCTGTATCACACAAACAATGGCAAAGTAAAAAAAAAATAATTAATTAATTAAATAAATAAATAAAGAAGGAAAACCAGACCGAGACCACACATTTTAACAGAAAAATGAGGATGACACAGAACTTGGGAATTGTGCACTGCTTACATGCACTTTCACCTTCATAGTCCTACATGTCCACCTCTGCAAGTGACACCCCCCCCCCAATGTCAGCATTCATTGTTGCCATATATTCAACATGGCCACTGTGGAAGTACTTACATGAAAAGAACGTCCCTACACAGTTGCTATTTTTTGAGATTAAACAGTTCAAATGTTGTGACAGCCTGGAATCTACACAGTTAGTAACACAGTTAGTAACTGTGCAGGCAGGGAGCTGCACAGAAGCCCATGTTGTAACAGAGGAATACTGCAATCCATCACCTACATCCTGCATATGCTTACTTTACAGTATAATACTCTGTTTCATGAAGGGTTACACATTTTAGCAGCCTGCATTACTTACAAATATATTCTTCTTTTGGGGGTGGGAGACTGAAGCCGCATTTATGCCATGGCACTTAAAATGGAATTATTATGATTCTTAATACTGATTTTCTAGCATCCACTCTGAGTAATTACATCAGAATATTTGTGGGGTTACATGTTAAGAGTAGTTGTGTACAAATGTAAAATCTTTTACTTGCTCTTGTTTCCATGCAAACTCTTTTTCATGGCTGTATTTGGAAAATTTTGAAATACATGGTCAACATGAACACGGAGTCTACGCAGTTGCTTTACAGGTTGATGAATCACTCCACCATGTTGATTTGCTTCATTATCAGAAAATTCAGCTGCTTATGCTGTAATTTGTATGCCACAAAAGTTTCTATATTTGCATGAGTGCATGCCTCTACCCAGAGTTTACTGAATGTAAAATGTTTTGCACCCATGTGCGTATCACGCAGTGACGCTCACACGGTAAAAATTATCATGTAAGCTTTATTGACTCCTCCTGAATATATATAAAGGCATTGGAAAATGGGTATAAATAAATTACTTTCACTGATAAAAAAGTCGTGCAGCTGTTTAGTCAGCAGTTTACTCTCATGTAAAAGTACATATGAGTTTGCAGTCAATCCATTTATAAATGAAAGATTTTTCTGAGAGTCCACCTGAGCAGAGTTGGGGTAGAGCTGTTGATTTGGTTGTATATTTAATGCATAAAAAGACGTAGCATTACAATAAGTACTCCAGCCATCAGCTGGTTTGCTCTACTTTTTCTGAAAAATCATTGTTTAAAGTAGTTAAGAGTAGAGATCATATGGCAACATTCAGTGATGCATATAACTGACACAGCCAAATCAGTTGTGCTGTAGGATATCATAAAAATCAAACTGGAGTGGTTATAGTTTTTTTTTCATGAAGAAGTAGTAAGTAATTAATTAATCAGGAGGAACTGTTACACATATATATGTGGCTAGTACAAGGGTATCGATAAGTATAACATTCAAATGGGCTTAAGTATGGAGGAAATTCAAAAAGGCTTATTTTTCACGTCATTAAACTGCTTTTATAGCAGAGTACAGCTGTGAACTGCTCTTCATGTCATGTAGGGTATGATTCCCTCAGCCCTTATTTAAATACTGAGTGATCTTTAGTAAGTCACTTTACTAGGTATTGTTTCCAGGTCACCACTGAAAATGGACCAATGCGGCTACCAGGTTAACAATTCGGTATTATCTAATTCTGCATTTTGCAAGCACTTAACACTTGTTATTTGATATCTGTAAAATACACATTTTATTCCCTGTTATTTTTTTACTTTCTGGTAGATGCCTTTTTATTAAGCAGATTTGTATCAGAATAAGAATTTGTAGCAGGCACTATAGGATATGTATATTTCCCAGCAGATACCTGCACTAAAGTGGGGTAGGTAAAGTCACATTTACTTTCATTTATATGGGAAAATGAAAACAATTGGACTATATTGGCAGAATTACAAAATTATATCATAAGTAGTTAGATTAAAAACATTTAGCTGTATAAATGTGTTATATGACATAGTCATGAAAAAACTGACTTGTATCGTTATTTATGATTGGATGTAAAAAAAGTGTCTAAAGCTGTATTTAACTTCCCACTGAATTATCATGGAAATGTAAATTTGCATCTTAATTCATTATTCATATAAGCAGAAAAGTAAATACTGAATGTACAGAGCTGCTTAACTGTTCACATTTACTAAAGTAAAATAAACATAATTAAAATACATAGATTCATCTAGCTGTGCTTTATATAGTCAGGCTTTTAATATTATAATCTTGCCTAAATAACATAAAATTTAGTCATCAGTGAAGTGGTCATTTAGAATAATTATATCACAGGATTGAGTTAATGTGAATGCTTAATTCAAATTATAGAATGAAACGTACTCCAGATGCCTGAGAATAATGCAACAGTTTAATGGTGCTTTTCTTATGGTGCTGCATGCAAATATCCAAGAGCTTTGTCAGGAAGGCCTTCAGTTGTACAATATGTAAATATACAGTATGCAGTGCAGAGCATTAGAGACAGAGCAAGGATTTAAATGATATGGCATTGGATGGCAACTTGATCATGTGTTTCACAACACTTGAAAGGAGCTGTGCAGCCCTGGTCAGACTCCACAGAAATACTTTGTGTACTTTTGTTGTAGGGCCAGGATTTGACGGCAGGCCAGGTGTGAGTCATAAGGCTGCAATAAAAAGTACATTTCAGCAAGACTGTGAAAGCCAACAAATCAGAGACACATTAGCCATCATGAGGAACAACCTCGTTATCAGATAATTTTCATGTCGGTGAATTATTATTTGATTACCAAAAGCACTAACAATCCCTTTCTGCTATTGTTGTGGAAATCACCTCTGACATCTGATAAATCACATTAGACCAGACATTAGCACAAGCACATCATCTTACCTCATTCACCTCCCTCACCCACACACACACACACACACACACACACACACATCCCGACACATTTCATCTGCCACTGCTGTCACTGAACATTCATGACTTTATCCTGTATCCTTACAATCAGTCAATAATGCCAGACATTAGAGTTTCCGATTGTTTTATTCTGATTTGTACCTTCTTGCTACAAAACCTGTTGTACGATTAATGAATTCAGTAATATTTAAAATGGTTCCCTTGTGTCTTGTGTTCTCCCCATACTACATCCAGTGCTTGTTAGTCTAGGTGAAGTTGAGAGACATGTAAGCCCCACACAAACACACACACACACACACACACACACACACACACACACACACACACACACACACACACACACACACACACACACACACAAACTTGCCCTACCATTCCCAAACTAACCCCCTAATGTGACAAGTCAAGTAGACACTCACACATACATACACACACACACACACACACACACACACACACACACACACACACACATTTTTTTTATTTATTTAACATTTATTGACCGGTAAAGTCTGTCTAGCACAGAGCCTGTTTTCAGTGGAGGCCCAGGGAGAAACACTCCAAATGCATGTATTTGGAATGTGGGAGGAAAACGGAGTACCTGAAGGAAACCCAAGCGAACATGTATATGCACCCCCACAAAGAAACCCACAGACACATGCACAGACAGAAACACATTCATCTACCATACCATTCCCTAACTAACCCACTACTGTGATTAGCCAGGTAGAGACACACACACACACACACACACACACACACACACACACACACACACACACACACGGGCACATGGGTGCACATGCACACACACACACACACACACACACATACACACGCATGCACATACACACATGCACACACGGGCACATGGGTACACATGCACACGCACACACACACACACACACACACACACACACACACATACACATACACACACACACACACACACACACACACACACACACACACACACACACACACACACAAACCTGCCATAACATTCCCAAACTAACCTGCTCTCAATTCCATAATCCATTTGGTCTCTTCCACCTCTGTTCTGTTTCTCTGATCACCACCCCTTGGGCTCTCATCCAACTTCATTAATGCCAAAAACAAAGCTATGATTTTCTTCAGCCCTAATATGTTAATAAAGGGCATTCGTAACTACTTGATTTCTTATATCTGACAGGTGGTGGCGTAAGATCCATTCCTTAAATGCCCTGTTTGTTTTACCTAAATAGTAGGAAGGCCATGCCTCACAAATGGCTAGATACATGATATTCTTACTAGTACATATAGCATAACCCTGAAAGGAATAACTTTTTAGTGACAGGATTTTCAAATACATTATGTGTCCGTATGAAGGGGCAAGCTTTACAAAAGCCACATCTCCAGGTACCTTTATGTTGACTCCATGTGCTATGTCTACTGTTATTTAGGCCATCATGCTTACACAATAGGAGTTTAAAATTCTTCTTATTTTGAAATGCAAAACTAGGTTTGTCACCCACAATATTTTGTAGCTTCTCATCCGAGGAAAGGACTGGCCAAAACTTCCTAATAGTATTACAAATAAAGCCATTATCTGTGGTGTAAGTCAATATGCACCTCATATTACTTAAAGACCTATTATCTTGTGGCGGTCTGGTCTCTTCACATCTCCTATTAGAGTATAAGGGATACAATTTCTGAGTTCTAATTTGGATGGCTTCATCTCTACTCAGTCTGGTATCTGTCTCCTTATATCCTCTTTTCTTGAGAGTGTTCACAAAGGTTTTTCATTTAGGAAAGTTTCAACCCTAGAACATAATTTGAAGATATCTGTGACCTGATGTCCCACTAGATTCTGGAAAATATACCTTGGATGCATACTGGTCTGATGAAGCAAATGATTACGTCATGTAGATTTCCTAAAAATCATGGTCTTAATCCCTTTGCCTGGAATCAAGAATAGTCTCATGTCAAGGAACTCTATCTCCCTTTTGGAGAATTTTAGATCAAATTTAAAAAAAAAACTAGTTGTGTGAGATAGAAATGAGATGAACTCACATAGACTAGTTACATCTCTTTCCCAAAGTAGAAAGATATCGTCCACAAACCTCATGTAGAAAAAAATATCATCCCTCCACAAGTTGTGCGCGTCTTGATCCCATTATTTCTCCCATTGTGCCAGAACTATGTTAGAATAACTATTGGCACATGGGATGCCCATGGCAACTCCCCATTTCTGCCAATAGTAAGTGTCACCATATAGGAAAATGTTGTTCTCCAATACTAGTTCTAACAGACTGCAAAGGAGCTTTACATCCAGAACTTCACTGCCAGCAAATCTCCAATTCCATAATTATTCGGGATGACCATAAACAAACTTTGCACATCCAATGTAACTAGTAGTAGTCCTTCATCATTGCTTCTCATTTCCATTTTCTCAAACAAGAGACCTAAAAAACGTGCTGTATCCCTCAGAGCCATGTTGGCCTTTGGTAGGACCTTCTTAAGTTCTCCTTCCAGAAACAGTGATAACGGCTCCATCAGCCAGCCTCTTCCCGAAACAATGAGGTGCATAGGTGGGTCCTCTAAGCTCTTGTGTATTTTTGGCAGTCCACTGATGTCAATGACAAGTATGTCACAACAATACACAGAAAAGAGACATATTCAAATTATTTTCTGCACTACACCAGCTCCCACCCTTGACATCAGAAGAGAGCAGTAGTGAAAGGGCAGTAAGTTTGAGCTGCCCAGATGGTTTCTAGGGAGGAGGATTTCAGCTTTGAGTGCAATAATTTGAAATCTACGTTTCTTAAGAGGGCATACCCAGAGGGCTTGTTAGATGAACTTATCAGGGAGGTTACAGAAAAGAGACATATAGGTCATTTCAAACCTATAGTTGGAGTTAACATTTTGGATAGTGACTTGTCAAGTTTAGAAACCAGAGCATTAGACAAGGAAGAGACCTCCTTTCTTAAATCATTGATTGTCACATACAGTACGGATTGATTTTTCAGAAGTATTGGGACATCCTAATGGAAGACTCAGACATCAGAAACCAGTTGGGTGAAAAACCCATTATAACGTATAGAAAAGGAAGGAATTTTAAGGACCTTCTTAAGAATGGGCAGGCACAGAATATGACAGGCCGCCTGGGTACCCACAAATATGGGCCATGTAACTGGTGCCATAAAGTTAAAGCAGGGTCCTTGTTTATTATAAACAACATAGAATATAACATCAGAGGAAGATATAATTGTTCTTCGAAGGCAATTGTTTACATGGCCTCATGTGACCAGTGTCCTGTATTTTATATAGGCAAAATGGAAAGAAAACTCACTAGTAGAATTTATGAACATGATTATGCCATTATAAAGAGCAACCTGAGTAATGCTTTGGCTAGGCATATTCATGATAACATCTCCACAAGTTCAGGTTCATGGCTATTGATCATGTTGTTATCAATGACAAAAACCTTTGTGGGGGGGGGGGGCAATGCTAGAGACTAAAGAGCTTAGATGGCAGATTTTATTGCATGCTGACAAATGGTCTGGCATCAGTGATAGGATTTCCTTCACTCCTGTTCTAAAATTAAAGGCTCTTGAAAGAAATAGAATATTATAAAGAACACAAATGAGTTTTGGCAAAAGCATTATTAATTCACAACACAATTAGTTTTCCACAAGTAGAACTACTGGAATATTATTGAGTTGTATTTGAAAATCATGTATTTTTAACTTGGATTTAAAAGTTTTAGCAGATTATATGTTTTTAATTCATTACAATATTTTTTAGCTTATAATGGAGTTTGTGACTGAATGGTTAACTATTTTTCTTTTTGTGATTGCTAGCTTATTGTGTCCAATTAGAATGAATCATGCTCTATTTAAATGTTTGTTTTAAATTATGTCATTGTCTGAGGAAGTTTACACTGTTTAAACAAAAGCGCTTACATGTGTTTTTTTACATTAAAGATTTGGACTTATATTCTGCCTGTTTGGTGCTTGTGCATTTTATATCTGCCAGCTTGTACATTTATTTAGTCCACTGATGGTTGGAATTACAGGGTGGGCTATATCAAAATAGTCATAAAGCTCCTTTGTGATACTCCTAGTCATAAGGAGATCATATAGCATATCACTCACACCATTAATCAGTTTCATCAGGTCTGTCTTGTTCAGTTTTTGGTAAGTCCCTCTGTCACTTAACAGATCTCTCATCTTGCTTCTATAAAACTTAGAGTCCATAATCACTATCGTACCTACTTTGTTAGCTGGTTTGATGATGATGTCTTTTCTCCCCCATCAATTCCTTTAGTGCTTGAGCGAGTTAAATTGTGGAAATGGTTGTTCTTAGATAGCGACCTATGTCTGGTCATCTCATCTTCACAAAGGTGAATAAACATATCCACCATAGGATGACAGAGCGGCACAAAAGTGCTTGGTCTTTATAGTGATTAGCTTGCTCCTTATAGGTAGCTGAATCATTGCCAAAAGCATTTCAAATCTGTCACAAATTCATTCAATGGTGACCAAATGGAGGGGATAAAAGAGAGACCCCTCTCTAAGACTGAAAGTTGAGTATCTGTTAAGACACACTTTGAGATGTTAAAAACCAGGGAGTCAGTTTTTTCTTCCTTAATTACAGCACTTTTCATTTTTTCCTTTCCCTGCTGTCTGATCTCGGCATTCGTGCATTGTTGCTCTGTATTAAAAAAGGGAGATTTTGTAAGATAGATAAGTGCTGAGCTCCTTCTTTAGGTCTAGTGGCTACTGAAGTCATTTCCATAACAGAAGTATGTTCCTTAGGTATAGATGAATTAGTTCCCCTTTCATTACTAGAATCCTGCTCTTCCTGACTTAAAGTCAGGGATTTAATATCAGGAGTTGTTGCCCTATGGGCCATTGGTGTAACTGCAACCATGTCACTAGTACTTTCTCTTAAAGCCAATTAGTCATTTCAAGATGTTCAGTTCCAGACACTACTACTTATGTATTCTCGGCTAATCAATTCACCTTGGCTTTATTAACTTTTTTATCAGTATCTGATATAGTCTCTCCTCCATTAACTTTCCGTTCGTTTGGCCAATTGAAGAGATTACCATTTTTATAATCATTAAAGTCTCTACTTAGTTTATGGCTTTTAATACTTTTTAACTTACTATTGTATGCATATATTCTGCTTTGCAAGTAAGTTCTCTAGTTTAGCAAAGCAGGACTGAGATAAATGCAATAGCTTGAGTTCTTCTTGCTTCAGCTTAATTAGCTCCGCTACTTCATCTTCCTGTGGTTTGAAGAACTCTATTAAAAGCTTCATATATTTGAAGCTCGTTTCTATGTTTGCCTGCCACTTAGCCAAAAGTGAAGGAAAAGTATTGCCATAGCTCAGCATGCATCTAATGCATAAACCTCAAGGTATCACTTGATGGTGTAGGCAAGCTTCCATATGGAAGCGTTGCCATTTAAGATGTTTAAGTCTATGTGCTGCATTCTCAACTTCCTGGTAAACAGAATCAAAGTCTTCATTCGTAGGCATATTCAAGGGTTGAGTACTGCCTGTAAAATTTAGATCAATTGCCAAAAGTGGATTTGTCAAACCTGTTACAAGGTTTGTTACTGTTTTAGAAGCCATTAAAGTCAAGTGGAACACTCACCTGTTTTTATATCAGCAAATAAACAACAATGGTGCTGTGTGCAGCATGTAAATCAGCTCAGCACAAGGGAAACAAAAATAAAAACACACTGCTAAATGTAGTCTTGCCAAATGAAAACCAAACTAAAAGCCGATGCAGACATACCACCACAGACGCGATAAAACTCTCTGGTTTAACAAACCTCAGAGAGACAAACAAAACATACAAAAAAAGAATGCGGGATAAGTGCTTTCGGTAAAACCTTCTTCAGCTCCTTTATTCACTCCTACCAAAACAAAGCCTTTAAAAACAGTGTTCAATGAATCATGATGTTAAGGGGTGGCTCCTCTTCCATTACTAGTAGAAACAGATGCCTCTAGTGATAGTCCTCCAAAATTACAAGTAGCAGAAATAAATTCTGCTTATTCCCTCTTCCTGTTTTTATTTTTTATGTTTATACTCTGTTCTTTCAGAATAGGTTGTAGATGTACCATTCCATTTAGCCCCGGTGGTTTATCTGCTCTCAATTCCAATTGAAAAGGAAAGGTGCAACGACTTTAAAAATTCTAAAATGGGGAAATGATATTAAAAATGCATTATATTTTAAAATGAATGATATAAAGGGTGATTTAAGGAGAATGGTTGCCATAAATTGATGGAAAGGGGTGGCAAAACTTTTTATATGTTTATTTAATACACATCTTTCAAATATCCCTGGCTTTTCAGAATATCCCCAATTTTGCCTCATATTTTTTGGTCAGTTCCTTATAAAATTTGTAGTTTTCTGACAAATCATTGAGGATTACATTCACTAAATATTGACAAATATTTGAATTTCAGAATTCATATCTTACAGAAAATGCTTGCTAATGCAAAAGGTGTTATTCTAGAAACTTTCATAATATAAAAGCAATATTTAAATCCTGTTCTTGATTTTATACCTTTGTACTCTATTATTGTTTTTCTTTCTCTTTGATTTTCAATTCAAGCTATAAAGTATTTTTTTTAATGAAACACAAAGGACATATTTTAAAAAATGTTAGTGAGCAGGTTAGATGGATAATTGGGTATGCCAAATGTTTAAGCACTGTGGTATTAAGTTAGGATAATAATGCACTGGACATGAGAATTATTGTTTTATATGTTCCTACAAAAGTACGGGTATTTGAATGTGTAAATAATTTTGTTATTGTAGCTGATAATATTAATATTATTCTAGGTGACTGTAATTTAGGAAAAAATGAGAAACAGATTTCAAATGTGCGCATGGTAAATGATACTTTGAGATACAGAGAAATGTCCTGGGTGAAGAAAGAGAATTTATGTATGAAAGAGGGAAAATCAAGATTGAAATTAATTCTTCTATCTTCATAAGGAATGTGGGAGATAGAAGGAGTGCAGTATTTTTTGGCTCATGTAGGTATTTGGACAACGTATGGTTAGGGGAAAAATAGAATAAAGAAAGGTAAAATCAAAGGTTATGAAATATTGAGAGATATGTTTTTTGGATAACAGTTATGGAACATTTTCGGTATTATGATTCATTTTTACAGAGGTATGGAAAATGGTGGGAGGCACTTAATGAAAAAAATGATTATTTAGTAGTAGAAAAGAAGTTTAATATGACAAATAAGAGTCTATTTATTTATTTACTGACATTTGTTTACTTGGAAAGTCCACTGGGCCAAGCAGAGGCCATTTTCAGTGGAGGCCCAGTATAACTGTATATAATATTCAGAACAGTTAATAAAAACAAGAAGCATAGTACAAAACACAACAAAATACATGTTCAAGCGACATATAATAGTTTAAGTAGTACTATCCCATACAAAAAAAAATATGACTTGATGGTGAATTTGAAATGTTGGTTCTACAGATTAAAAATTAATGTTTTGAAAGAAAAGACAGTTACATAAATAATATTAAAAGAATTGTTAAGAATGTCTTATAAATTAAAAGGGACAAAACAATAGATTTCACCTCTTTTAGGGAAGAGTGTGCTATATATGAAAGGATGTATGGAAAAGTATTGAAATGGTGATACTCAAAAAAGTATTACTAATACCGTTCAACAAATGGTAAATTAGATATATGGGGAAGAATAAAGAAAAGAGGAGAAAGAGAATGATGTGAAAACGTTATCAGAATTGAATAAGATGAAACTGGCGAACATATTCTTAGTAAAGAGTGAGAAGATGACTTAAAACACGAGAGAAAAACCGCACCAAGGTCTGAAGGATTGATAATAATTCTTAAAGAACATGACAGATGAGGAGACTGATATGATTCATGAGGATTTTAATGAATTTCTAGAGAAGAGGTAAGGAAGGAAGTTACATATGTGATAAAAATGATGTTTGCATGGAAATTAAATAAGGAAAAACGATTCAAGAAATTCAACATTGATTATGTAACCGTGATACATTGTGATAAACATTTTCAAGAATAGAATGTAGAAAGTGCCCATGTCTGTCAGTTAGCAAAGAGGAATGAGGCCTCTGAGTATTAATGACCTGAATGCTGAAGACAAGTGTACTGGGACGATTCCTTCCACCTCCATTTGCCTACTGTGTAAATCTGAGCAAGTTGCTTAACCAGACAATGCTAAAAGGTTGCCTTTGAAAAAAAACGGCACTTGTGGGCTTACTTGATTAACAAATGTATAAAATTAAACAAAATAAATAATTTTATTCAAAAACACACAACCTCCAGACTCTGAAAACCCCACTTCCCAAATTTCAGAATGCAGATACATTAGGCTCTATGTACCTCAAAAACAATAAGAGAATCAACATCCTCTGCAGTTATATTTCTCCAGGGAATAACACACCTATCCTAGAGGAAATGTTAGAATGGGCCACAATCAACCTGCCCCAAGAAACTATCCTGCTAGGTGACCTAAACCTAGACTGGCTAGCCAGCAACTCCAACAATTCCTTAAACCATATTAACTTACTTGGATTCTCACAACTAATCCAAGAACCCACCAGAGGTGACAAAAAAATCCAAAAAACATTCCATTCTTGATTGGACTTTAGTTATATAGATAGTTATCATGTGGGCTGCCTACCTGCTGAACTGATTAACCACAGTCCCACATTCCTCCTTCATAAACTGGTGAACATACCCAAACCCATATTGTATAAGGAAACTAGAAATGAACACAAGGTAAATCCACAAATTCTTAATAGCATGTTACAACAATGTAACTGGCACCCACTACAAACTCTAGCATTAGACCAGGCAGTTGAGTTTTTCAATAATACCTTTATGAATGTACTAAATACAGTAGCTGCCATCAGGAAACGAAGAACAAAAGTTAACTATGCCCCCTGGCTAAATAGGATCACAAAAGTCTTACTACAAGTCAGAGACAAAGCCTGGAAGATCTGGAAAAAGAATAACACTAGCCAAGATAGACAAAAATATCAACAACTGCGAAACCAGGCCAAAAAACAAACAAAACTGGATAAACAAAACTACTTTCTAGGTATCCAAAACAAACAGTCCAAACCCCTCAAAAGTTCTGGAAAGTCATAATTTCCATTCTGAAACCAGGTAAATCTACCACTCCGGCTCCCAACACCAATACTAACAATGACAGCATAGCTTCTCAATTTAACCATCACTTCACAGAATCTATTCTCTCATTATCTATCCAGCTATCTAACAATAACTCTATATTCACCCCAGCTACAGACCACAGTAATATACCCACCTCCACACTCTCACCTGTACCAAGCTACACAGTTAAAAAAATTACTCTCAAAACTAAAACCCACCACTCTCGCAGCAGGTGGTCTGCCCACTAACTTTCTTAAATTAGCTGCAGAATCCCTAGCCTACCCTGTCTCAATTCTTATACACCACAACATAAAAGAAGCCTACATCCCCAAACTATGGAAAGTGTCATATATTATTCGCCTACACAAAGGCAGCAACTCCTATGAGCTATCAAACTACCACCCCATTGCTATCCTATCTCCCCTTTCTAAGCTCCTAGATAAATGTATTCACACCCAAGTGATGCACTTAAGTGCACATAATCTCCTCTCCCTCACACAGTATGGCTTCCGTCCAAACCATAGTACAACTACTGCTTTTCTCTCCTTTACCAGCCAAGTCAACCAACTCAGAAATTACAACAACTTTGCATCAGCCATATTCCTAGATCTATCTAAAGTGTTCGACATGGTCTCACATAACCTACTTTTAGACACTCTATCCACCATGTCCTTTGCTCCTCCACTATTTCCTTGTTCAAAAACTATCTCTCTGATAGAAAACAATCAGTTAAATAGGAAGGTGAACTATCACCTCTACTACCAACTACTATAGGCATCCCACAAGGCTCAATACTTGGTCCTCTACTATTCACTATTTTCACCAACAAACTACATATCTCCATCCTGCATGCATCACTTACACAGTACGCAGATGACTCAACCCTAATCTGCTCAGCCCCATCCATTACCACTCTTCAAAAACTTACCCAAGAACCCTTATCCTTCATAGAAAAATGGATTACTGATATCCAACTGATTCTAAACCCCAAGACCTCTTTTCACCCCCAACAAATCCAGAACCACACCTCTCTCCTTCACCATCACCTCCAAAATTGACACCACAATCTCTTCCTCCCCCCATATTTAGCTCCTCGGTGTTGAAATAGATAAGGATCTTAACTTTGATGTCAACATCTCTCAAACCATTAAGAAGGTACATAAAAAATTAAGAACTCTATACAAACACAGACAGTTCCTATCAGACCAAGCATGACTCACCCTAGCCCAAACCCACCTTTTGTCTATCCTAATGTATGCATCTCCAGTCCTAACCCACATCAGGAAAACAGACCTAAACAAACTAGAATCATGTAACAATAAAATTGCAAAATTCGCCAATAACTCCCCTTTTAGAAGCCATCACCTAAAGCTCCTAAAGGAGCTACAGTGGTTAGAACTGCCGAAACTAATTGGTTGCCACTAACTAGTGCTCACCTTCAACATACTAAAGAATTCCCACAAAACTCCAGCCCTAAACCAACTACTAAACCGATATTCAGCAAACTGTCCACTACGGTCATCCAACAAAACCCTGCTCTGTATATCCAAAGCCAACAATACTGTCGGGAAAGCTCGTTTCTGTCATACCATCACTAGGAAATGGAATAACCTCCCTCAAAATATCTCTACAGCACCATCCATCTCACTGTTCAAAAAGTCACTGAAAACACACCTCTTGCAATCCTGGCTCTGTCCTTGCATCACATAAATGCTGTCCTCCTCTGCTCTTGCTACCGTTCTCTCCTCACTGCCGACTATCTCTAGTATACAGTACTCAAACAGTCCCATACAGGGCCTACTATGTGTAAATTATTATGTCTTGTGTGATGTCTCTTTGATTGAATCAGTTCATAGATTCATAGGTAGGTACTAGGCTATTGGCCCTAGGGCCTATATAAGCCTAGCCAAACGGTACCCTAGCTTTTGCCACCCAAGAAAATTATTTTCCTGTGCCCCTGTCAAGCAGAAGTGATCCCCGGGGTGAATTTCCTATCTCCCATCCAATCATCAAGATTTTTCTTGAAGAGTGCTAATGAGGAGGTTTGTTTGATATAGATAGGTAGTTTGTTCCAGCGTATGGGAAGTCTCTGAGACAGGAATCTGTCCCTCCAGCATGTTCTGTTTATTGTAGTGACAAGGTTTAGGTCCCTAGAGTGTGTAGCTCAGAGGGATTGGGATTTCTTTATGTAGAGCATATCCAACAGCTCTGGGTTTGACATAGCTTTGTATGTTAGGCAGAGATTGCCTCTGAGTAGGCGATACACGACAGAGTAAAGCTGGAGTTTTTTGAGGCGGTCTGCGTAGGGCATCTGTTTGAGGCAGGTAATCCTCTTTGTGAGGTATTTCTGTGGCCTTTCCAGTTGTTGTAGATGTCTTGTGAGGTACATACCAAAAGGGGTGTTGTACTCTATAATCGGTCTAATGAGTGATGAGTAGAGGGGAACAATGACCTCTTTTTTCCTGGATGAGAAACCTTTTGTGATGAGGTGTGCCACGTAGAAGGATTTCCTGACTACTGTGGCGATGTGATTATCAAAGGAGAGACTACTGTACACCTGTGTCCCAAGGTCTCTTATCACACTTTCGGTGTTAAGTAGACTACTGCCTATGTGGAAGTTCATGGGTACAGAGTTTTTACCAAAAGGGATGACAATGCACTTTTTGGCATTGAGCTTGAGGCCATGGCTTTGACACCAGGCATCTGTCTCAGTGAGGCCCTTTTGTAGGATATCCGCATCGTTAGGAGTTTGATTATGGCTCCTAGTTTGCAGTCATCTGCGAACTTTGTTAGCCAAAGACCTTCTGTGTTTGGTATCTACTTCTCTGAAGTACAGGCTAACAGGAGAGGACCTAGGACTGAACCCTGTGGTACTCCACTTGTCACTTGTCTGAAGTTGGATTTAGAGTCTTCTACTTTCACAGTGTGGGTTCGGTCAGTGAGCCAGTTGGCAACCCATCATGTGACATAGGGATTTATACCTAGTTTAGTGAGTTTGTCTATAATTCCAGAGTGGGGGATGGTGTTGAAAGCCTTGGCGAGATCTAGATAGGCTGTGTGTACCACCTTACCCTCATCTACAGCTTTGGTGACTGCTTCAAAGAAGTCTATCAGGTTTAGGAGACATGATCTGCCTTTTACAAACCCGAACTGTGTAGGATCCAGAGTTTGGAGATTACCAATGCCATTGTTTATATGTTCCATGATAATACGCTCCATAGCCTTGCAGACCAGGCTCATCAGGCTAATGGGGCGGTAGTTCCCAGGGTCTGTGGTGGCTCCCCCTTTGTGGAGTGGGATAACCATTGCTGTGCGCCATTCAGTGGGCACAAAGCCTGAGGTGAGGCTATGATTGAACATGGTAATTAGGTGGGGTGCCAGTTCATTCTGTAGTTCATGTAGAACGCAGCCTGGGATGTTGTTAGGTCCCATGGATGCTGTGTTCTTGGCTTTGGAGAGTGTGTATTTTACCTTTGCAGCCGTGATTACAGGTACTTTGCATTCTTCCGGTATAGAGATGGGCCCTTTAGAGGATGAGAGAGGGGTAAAGTTAGCACTGAACCTATCTGTCAGGATGATGGCAATATTAGTTGGTTCTGTATATTTAGTGCCATTGTGCTGTAACTCAGAGAAGATCCGAGTGTTGCCATTGAGATTCTTGACATAGCTATAGAATGCTTTGTGGTTGTCTTTAGAATCAGTGGCGATTTTGTTTTCGTAACTAGCTTTTGAGGATTTTATGAGGGATCTCAGCTTCTTACTGAGGCTGACCATGGAGTTCCTCCAATCATGGGATTTTACTCTTTTTTGCAACAGTTTCTTTCTTCTGTTGCAGAGTTTGTTTATAGCAGGGGACCACCAGATTGGCTTCCTGTTTTTGGAGGATAGCATCGTGGTTCTGTTAGAGATTGCACGATCCATGCACTCGTGTAAGTGCAATTGTATAGGATTCAGCAGTCGTATCTCTATTGTCCATCAGTGTAGGTGTCGTGAAATTTGCCACTTCTGTCTTAAGAAGCGTGAAGTTGGCATTGGAGAAATTTTTTACGGTGGTTTCCCTAATGGGGGGGGGGGGCTGGGATGTGGATGTCTAGGGTGATTTGCTTGTGGTCGGATCTGACCAACGAGGAATTGACCTCTTGTGTGGAACATCGGTTGCCCATGTTGGTAATGACCAGGTCTAGGATATTGCTGCCCCTGGTGGGGGTGTGGATAAGTTGATCCAAGGCATTAGAATTTATGAATTCCAGAAAATCGTTGAGCACAAGAGTTGGTACATGAGTAGTTTTCCCAGTTAATGGTGGGATAGTTGAAATCGCCCATTATTAGTGTGTTAGGTTGTAACCTAATATTTTCCAGTGTATCAAGAAATGAGGAGTGGGAATCCTGGGGCATGGTGGGGGATCTGTAGCAAGCTACAATTTGCATTGCGGTCTTGCCCAGAGTTAGTTGCACTTGGATAATCTCAGATGCATTATGCTGAGCAACTAGCCTGGAGTCTTTTCTCCCAAATACTGTCATACAGAGTCTACTGTGCAAATTAAGCTTGCTTGGAACAAATCATTGTATGAAATGTCTTTTTTGATTGTACATTTAAACTGGACATATAGTTTGATGTGGAGCTTTTCTCCCCGGGCCTCCGCTGTAAATGGACCTCGTCCAGTCGGACTTTCCCGGTAAACAAATTTAAAATAAAATAAATAAAGTAATGAAAATACAGAGTTTGGAGAGTGTTTTTCTCATTTAAGATAGGCAGGCTCAGGAAATGTTAATACTGAGGAGAAGAATGTTGGAAAATTTTTAATGTGATGTAAAACATGCTTATGGTGATGACAAAACTATTTTTATCAACTGTCTACAGATAAGAAAATGAAGTTAAAGATTTTTTTTTAAAATAATGTTATGGAAATTAGTTATAAAGAAAACTGAGTAAAAAGCAAAAATTAGCATGCATATTCAACAAAAAGATCATATTTCACTGACTTCTGGAAAGAATCAGAGGAAAAAGAAAGGACAGTTGTATAGAAAGCATGCAATCAAGAAGATATGAGACTGGCTAGATTGTTTTTGTGGAGATTAGTAAAGACGAAAGTCAATGAGGAAACATTCATTATGTTTCCACTGTTCATTTAACTCAGTACCACATGACAAACAGCTCCTGTAACACAGTCGTTAACTTTTAAAGCTATTCATTTAGTGTGTGGTATCCTCCTTGTATCATTTTAGTATTAAACTACATGCGCACACACACACACACACACACACACACACACACACACACACTGATTATGACATAATTAAGCAATAACTGATGACATGGTGTGGTATATTGAAGATTTACTTACGGTTGGTGTAGGTTAATCATGAGGGTGAAGCCAGAGTGATTAAATAAAGCCAACCGTGGGTAAATTTCAATATACCACAACCATGGAGACAGTTATTGCTATTATACAATGACATTATTTAAGAAAAAAAGACTTACTTTTCTTAAATAATGTCTTTCTATACTGGTGTCGTACTGTCCTTCCACGGCTGGTAGTATCCTACTGCCTTGTTTTGATGCACCGTGCATGTGTATGGCACTTGCATTCCCATGCATACCCAGTACATCAATGCTTTGAAAAAGAAGCAACGGAGAAAAGAAAGTCTCCATTCCTCCATTTTTTTTCCCTTTTCTTCTTTTTTTTTATTAAAAAAAAAAAAGTTTCAGGGTAGGAGAAAGAGACAGAATGGAGGAAATGCAAAGAAAATCAGGTATCTGTCTTTAGTTTTAAATAACGTACCTGATTTCTCCATGCTGCCTCTCTGGTATGTCAGGAGTCTGGACTATAGATTTTTTTTTTATTTTTTGTTAAAAAAATAAGTTATAGAATATATGAATGGAAAGAAGTTCAGATGACTGGACCTTTTTCCATTGGTATATTCTAGGATTTACAATGGGCACGCTGGTTGGGCTGGCCAATCAGTGTGCTCGTTTTCGAATATTAATGGACAGTCATTGTATAATATGCATTAACTTCCACTGTACATTTGACTCTTAAATAAGCATATCATATGCTTTTGGCATCAAATCAGGGTCATTTTGTACATACGGTAAAGATATTTTGAATATATATTCTTCAAATGCCTGACCTCCCTTTCTGGACAGTTTTTAGTGGACTACAGCATTTCTTTCTGTCCCAGTTCAGGAACCACTTTCTGTAACTCTTGGACATCACAGTTCCTGATGACTCTGTTTACCTGGTAACAGGTTTGGTTGTAACACACATCCTGCAGACTGTGTTTCACCAGTAGCAAGTATGGTTGTAATACTTCTGGTTGTTGATCTTTCTAGATATTTACAGTGTTTGCCTTATACAAATAACTGCATTTTTTCTATACTGCTTTTCATCTTCCCATGAACAATTTAGAACTCTCATACACGCCTTGGAAAACTTCTTCATGTTTAGGATACATTTTTTCATATGGCATTCATATTCATACATTAATTTTTGTAGAACAGTTTTTCCTTTGCAATTTCTAACATGGTTGAATTTCTGTATATGTTGTTCAATCTCTATTATTTCTTTTGCTTTTTTTTCTAATTTTCAGACATATTTAATTTACCTGAAATAGTTTCTTTGCTTTTCCACCATTTTTCTTTTAACAAATGAGCTGATGATAGACTGAATTCCTACAGTATTGTATCCCTATAGCCCACAAATGTGAGATGGCATTCCACATTGCTTTTGTTAATGATGTTATTCAGGAGAATTTTCACTGTTTGCATATTTTTCACTTGTCCATTGGAGATCAAATAATGCAGACCAGTTATTATGCATTTGAATGCCAATTTAAGAGAAACATCTTCTAAATTCTAAATTTTAACATTATAGACCTCAACAAGATTGGGCAACATATTTTATACTGTGTTAATCACAAATGTTCTTTTTGAGTCATCCAGTTTTATTATCTCAGAGGCCTTGGAATAGATATCCAGACATACAAGATACGTGGTTTCTTTAATTGAGACAAGTCAGTACCTATTTGACTTCATACATGAAGACAGTTTTTTCCACTCCCAGGATGACCATAAATTATATTATCTCTTCTTGTTTTAAATTATTGTAGTGTGCACTGCAGATAACACTTGTTATAGATGAATCAGTATTCCTGGTGGATACATTATATTTGTTCAAGAATTTTCCTTCTCAGTTGACTGGGGACTATTATTTTGTCAGGTATGAACATTTATTTCAAGGCACAAATTAATTCTTCTGTGAAAGAAAAATAAGATAGATTTTCTTTAACTGATGCTATTTGCTCAGGCTAATGTTTCACTCTAATATTTTTCAGTAAATGCATTTCTAAGTCAGTATCAGGTCATCTCTGGAATTCTTTTTCTTTTCCTTGTGTCATTGATAGCTTTGGAATTACCTAAATAATCACTTGTTATTAATTTATGCTCTATTTAATCCATATATATATATATATCTATATCTATATATATATCTATCTATATATATATATATATATATATATATATATATATATATATATATATATATATATATATATATATATATATATATATATATATATATATATATATATATATATATATATATATATATACACACACAAACACACACACACACACATGCATGTGTAGTATCTTGCCTGCTCTGTATTTTTTGTAATTTGCTTTCACATCACATACATTAAATAATAGCTGCTATCTCAGAGCTGCTTTGCAAAATTTTTTGATTACGCTTCGCAAGGATTTGAGGACTGATTCTACATAACTTATTTACCATAAAGATATTCATGCAATTGTTCATATTCAAATGCTGTTGCCTACAGCCACATTTTGATCTGTACCTTTTTCTTTTGTGCATCTGTAAATGCTCCTGACCCACAGGCAGCTGTTACAGTCTTCTGTAAGATCCTAGCTTCTATACCAATGTGACTGGCTTCCAGTAGTAGGAAAATCAGAACACCTGTATGTGCATCAGTATAAAGATTACATAGAAGAAAATGTGCACACCATATCAGGATTGCTTTCATCTAGAGTCTTGTTTTTGCAATCTTTACCCCTAATGACTGTCAGTTATCATTCCCCCTCCCAGCCAATCAGTCCACTCTTTCTCCATTACTTAGGGATAGTTGACCAGGACAGGCCATCATTCAGACAGCCACCAGGGGTAATTCAAGATTTTTTTCTTTTTGTTGCCTTCCCATCCCTTTAATAGCACACATGCAGTGAATTGTCAGATGAACAGGCAATGGGCAGGTGGTGGAGGATGTCTCCTCACTTCCACAACAGCATTCCTTCCAAGGAGATCTGCCCCACCCTTGGGGGTATGAGCAATGATCTCACTCCTTTCCATGATGGAGGACTTACCACTCATTGTGCACACAAGTAAGCAATAATGCCTGACAGACTGTGTGCTAATGTGTAATTATTGCCCACCCAGGGGTGTTATGAGGCCCAACACCACATGTGGAGGGCCTCTACACCCCTCGAAGGGCATTCATTGCACATTAACAGACACCCTGGCAGGCATTATTGCTCTTAGAGAACGGGGTCTCTGTAAAATTGTTGTGTTTTTACTTACTTTTTTAAGGACTATATTACATTTTAGATATTTTTGATGTAAAATAGTTCTTCCACCTACTGCTTCAAACTTTCTGTAGTATATGTTAATGGTATTGGAGGAATCATTTTACATCAAAAGTATATTAAAATAATATAGTACTTAAACAATAAATAAATAAAACACAACACTTTTATAGAGGGCTCATTCTCTCTCTCTCTCTCATACACTGTCTCTTCTGCTTTCACACACACACGCGCGCACACACACACACACACACACACACACACACACACACACACACACACACACACACACACACACACACACACACACACACACACACACACTCTCCTCTAGTTTAATATTTGCATTCACTCACACAAGCATAACTCTCTACCTCTTAGCACAAAACAGCTGAACAAAGCCAAAAATAATGGGGGGACAAAACCCCACAAATAGGGCCAAATTTTAAATATTGCTCTTATAAACTTAGAAAGTTGCTCGAATAAAAGGTCTTGTATCACAATGCATTTTCTGAAAGATATAAAGCCTGAAACCCAAATGCCTATCATTATTTAGTGAATTCACTCCTCACTGATTTGCCGCAAGACTTCAGAAAACCACAAATTTTATGAGGAACAGACAAAAAATATGAGACAAAACTCTGGACACTCTATGAAAATTTGGACATTTGACAGCTATGCACACAAAACCTCTCTCCCTCTCTCTCTCTCTCCTCCTCTCTATCTCAGTCTCACACCCGCAGTCTCCTCTGCTTTCATACACTCATTCACTCACATGACTGCTCTCTCTCAATCTCTCTCATACACAGACTCTTCTGCTTTCATACATGCATTGACTCACAAAAGATCACCCTCACTCTCTCTTGATCTCTAACATACACATACAGTGTCCCCTGCTTTCATACAAGCATTCACAGACACAAGATTGCTCTAACTCTCTCTCATTCTCTCTCACACACACAGTCTCTTCTGCCTTCATACAAGCATTCACTCACACAAGACTGCTCTCTCTCTCTCGATCTCTCACTCACACAGTCTCCTCTACTTTCATATACTCATTCACTCACACACAGACAAAAACACAACCATACTCATACACATACACTCACACTCATACACTTTTCTTTCTGTTTAGTTTTGTTTTTTACACTTTCTAAACAGCAGAGGTGCTGCTTAGTGAGTGCAAAGTAATGGCAGCCATTATTTGTTTTCAGTCCGAGCTCCATGGCAGCTTGATATGCTGCCATGAAGTGGTGGACTCATTTTTCAGGGGGTATTACTTGTACATTAATACCCTGCTGGAGAACATTTTTTCCCCATCAGGGTGCCGATATATAGTTTGCCCATTCTCTAAGTGCAAACAATACCCTTCCTCCCCCTGAGAGAGACAACTAAGCCACACCTCTTCACTCCACCTTCTCCCTCCTTGGTTCATCCAATGGTGGGGCTGCTAACAGAAACCTGGTTAACTGGGTCGCAGTTAGGGATCTATATCTCTGAGCTACAGAGCCATGCTTTCATCTAAATTCTAAAGAAATATATAATTAATAAAGAAAAAGGTGCTCAGGTTAATTTAATTAAATAATTTCTTCTAATAGTAATGCAACTGGCTTATTGTCTTCACAGTATTTTAATTTTTATGGCGCTCTAGCTTTTGAGCATTTATTTTTTCTTAATAGCTTAATTTCTATGATACATCTTACTCTTAGCTGTATAGTTATCACAGATATATTACACAGATTTTTAAGATACTGCATTTCTACATACACTCCTGATTGACTTCTAAATTTTGTATTTGTACAACTGGTCTGTTCTTTTCTGCAATAGGTTTTAGTCCCTCCAGTGTTAAAAAAGATGTATTTGAGAGTCTTATTTAAAAATTGCTGTTATTTAACTTGAAATAATGTCATTTTATTTTATTTATTCATTATCCAGGTGAGTACATTGGTCTGAAGACCCTTTTCCAGTATGGAAATTATGCTGTGCCAATCTGTTTAAACAGCTTTATCTGTCTCTTGTCATGGTCCTTTTATGTGTGACCCTGCACTGACAGATATATGGGTTATGTTTGTAATACCTTCCGTACTTGGATTATTTGTGCAACAGCTCTTTGTGATGAAATAACAAATAAGAGGCTGCCATATCTTCAAAATGATACATTAAAGGTACACATTGTAGAGTTTGGACCTATTTTACCTATCAGGGCCATAGTTTGCATGTATACAGAAAAGACCTTACCACCTGCTATTATTGAGATGACAATAGGTTATGATATCTTTTAATTACCTTAATTGGACAATGTAGATCAGTACAAATGTGAATGTGATCCTGTTTTACAATAATGACCTCACTATTTATTCAGTCTGTCAGTTGTACTTGCTTCTAAATGATAACTTCCATGCAGCTAGATTGTCATATATTTTATTCCTGAGAGCTTCTGGTACTTTCCCCTTGGAGCCGGTATGACAGATGCTGCTTTCCTGGCAAACATCCTAAGTCAGTAAATAAATTAACATAATCACCAAGGCTATTGATAGTGTAAACAGTGCCCCTCACTGCTGGAGTGGTGACTCACACAATTCTTTACCAAAGGTGACTTCAGTAACTTCCTAACGAATGTGTAAGAGTAATAGGTGATCTCAATAGTTAGTAAACAGATAACTCTTGTCTTTTAGTTTACTGATAAAAATACATGTAGCAAAACTTAGCTATAAGTGAAATACAAGTAAAATGCTCCCAATGATTTAGTTGACTGGAAAAGGGGTGTCAGTTCATAAGAATATAATGTTTAGTCAAACCAAACAAAACAGGTAACCAGCTAGGAAATACATTTGCTAACTTAGTAACAACATATATTTATTAAGTGGTACAAAATAGTATTATGTACAGAGTTGGGTTGGCTGCTTAGTACTTAATGACATAATTAACTATTTGACATTTAGCAGTGCATGTCTATGAAACCACGAGACCACCAAAAGCATCATAGCATATTACATGACTTAAATGCAGATTACATTCCATAAGCAATATATAGTGGTAGCCACTCTTTACATTAGTGACAAATCTGTGGTGTAGTACAACTACATTTTCACTTTTTGGCATCTAGTTTCTTTAGTTCACCAGATGTGTAAGGTCCAATGACAAATGAACATATAATTTGTGATGGTATCTGTCCTAACATGTCATATATGACATTTGTCTTTGTCTGGAATAGTTGTGTCTTGCTAATGCGATGTCTGGCGTTATGGAACAACGTCATCTAAAAGTGTATTTTGGTTCCTGTCTAGGCAGAGTCTCAATTACAAAAATTCTGAGTCAGGTCTTGCAGTTTTGCTCTGTGTAACACCTGATATGCTGGGTACCTGAAAACAGTTATTTTCCAAAAATGTCACCTTATTCATATTAATAAGCTTTAGTGACACTGATTACTTTCACACACCTCAAACTCTTAGCACAAGAAATCTGGACAAAGCCTAAAACAATGGGGGGGACAAAGGTTCAAAAACAGCAACGGATTATAAATATTGCTCTTATAAAATTAGGAAATTGCTAGAATAATAGCATTTATGATAATACGCATTTTCTGAAGGATAGGAAGTCTGAAACTCATATGTGTAGCATTTTTTTAGTGATGTTAATCCTCCTTGATTTGCCAGAAAGCAACAAACTATATCAGGATCAAGCCAAAATTTTGAAGCAAAAACTCTGGGCATTCTGCAAAACTCAGGAGAGCACCTCTTGAGGTGATAAATGTTCCTTTGCTGGGCTGGCAAGTAAGATGAATTGAAGGATATAACACCACGCTGTGGTATAAAACTCAGGATTCAGCAAAGTGTAAAGATCATTATTACACACAATCATGGCAGAAGTAAATTTGTTGAATCTCCAGAACAAAGGAAGAACACTGATATTTGTAATAAAAAGTACATTGTGTAACTAAATTAGGCATCGCCAGACCATGACTATGAACTAATGAAAAAAGTAACACAATTCAACAGTTAATGCTGACTGTACATTCTCACATACTTTATTACATCCTTGACTATAAAGAGAAACACGTTTCATTTTAACTAACTAAGCACATTGAGTGCAGGAAGTACTATATCAGCCTGGATAAAAAGAAACTTAACTCGGGCTCATATTTCAGACTCCATCTTAAATCAAGATAGATTCTAACCTGACTGCATTTTGAATAGCAAAAATACATTTTCCTTATTTATAGCATGCAGATTAAGTATAACATGCTTTTAATACCATAGATGTCTGAAAACAACTGCATTTTGCTGCAGCATTGTCACGCATATATCACTTCATATGTCTTTTACTGTCTAAAACCTCATGACATTCAAAATTAGTGAGACAGACTATTTATTATAAGCATTTGGATGCATTAGTAGTTAGTCTTAAAACAATTGCCATTATCACATGTATCCTGCCTTCTAAAGCTAAGGTTACTGCATCAGTATAATTGAAAAGCAATGGTTTACAGTATGAGACAGCTAGGGTTGTCAGTTTTACAATATGATTTTAGGTACCAACTATTATCATAATAAAGCAGTAAGCAAATTTGCATTGTCCAATTTTTATTTTAATATATAAATTGTCTCCACAACAGTAAAATTATAAACCTTATATCAAACAATAGTGTTACAGTTCGAATATAAAACAATCTCTGACCCAGCTTTAATGGAAATTCTGCACATTCGCAAGTCAAATGGCACATGGGTGATTCACTCAAAGGACCTTAACGTGGTATATGATATCAACAGAACTTGCCGGAGAGACAGATTTGTCTCACAGAGGTTGCCCTACTTTTGGAACAAGCTTCCTATTCATGTTAAACAAAGCCCCTCATTGGCCATATTTAAGCATAATTTGAAGGACTGGATGGGAAACTGGAAATTCACCCCAGGGGTTCAACCTGTGTCCCTCTTGGACAGGGGCAATAGATGCTAATTTTAGTCTCTGTTTGAACAAGACATGCTTGGGAACATGGGTTGAAGTTGGCTAGGCTTATAGGGGCCCTGAGGCTATTAGCCTAGTAAACTCCTATGATCCTGTGAAGACCATATGCATACGTGTCATCTTTATCAAATAGTAAAATGCATTTTAATGACTAATCAGATTAATTGAAACAGCTATATTGCTACTCAAGGATAACTTATACTGTCACTTTGATATTTTTGTAATTGCAGTATTCTGAGAGTAATAAATCAGCCATATATCACTGGAACATCTGCACCACAAATTAGGCTGACATACATCTCAAGGCACAAATAACAACAAACTGCAGTGCTGGTGACAAAGGAATTACTTTGTTTGATTAACCAGCTGAAGTGCCTCACCAAACAACATATACTGATGTCACCTCAAGCAAGTACATAACATAATGTTGTTTTAGTAGTCGTCAAATGCAGAAATGTGCGGTTACTTAACATCTGATTTTTTTTTGGTGTGATAAGGAGTCTTTTTACAAAAAAGTTCCACTAGTAACCAATACTTTCTAAAACTGCAACAACTGATCTTTTCATTGTTATTCGGTTTCTGACTTGGGGTTTGTAGTTGCGGATTAGGTACTTTATCAGGCAAGAACCCATCCTTAACTGTACTGTTGGATATATACAGAGATTTTACTTCAAGTCCTCTTTATGTTAGTTGAACATTTTTTAACTTGTGCTGTACAAAATGGTAGCAACCCTTTATATCACACCAAAAGCAGACTGTTAACATGGCAGGTATGTTTTTGAAACCAAATGGCACCAATGCCTGTTACTCACTGTACGCACTATGTAGTGTAACATGTGATTTATAAACATACTTCGATGTACATAGGTCAATCATATTGTTCCTTGAGGGGATGTACAGAGTGGCCATGGCTGCTTCAAAAGTGGGAAAAGCAAGACTCGTGTATGGTGTGCTAGGCTAGGGAGAACAGGATTTCTCTGTCTTTCATGAGCAGGGGACTTAAGGAGTACCTGTTGGTTCATTGTTATGGCCCTTTGAAGTTGGTAGACACCCAGTGCAAAGTGGGCCAGGTGCTGAATGATACTCCTATCATCAGCCATAATAGACAGTGGTGCTGCCGTCATAATTACTTGACGTGGTTCCAGCATGACCTACTCGGACAAAGGGCAGCAGAAGTTCCGGAGGCTGAAATAGAGATGCAAGCATTATTATTTTTGGGTACTATAGTTGTCTTGTACTGTGTTTATTGCTGTAAAGATGCTCTTAATAGTACAAGCCTGATTTTGCAACTGCAAAGAAGCATGGCCTAATCATGAGTGGGTGCTACAGAAGGCAAGAACACCTCTCTGGGCAGCAGGATATGTAAAGTACTCTGTGCCATTTTACTGTGCAACTGAACTTTTGCTTGTATCATACAAGCTTGATAATATTTTCCCATTGAGTTATCCTGGAAGAGGAGGTAGAGGGACTATGCTGACTTATATCTCTAGCAGCTGCTGCACCTGGTTCTCAGTTGCCTGTGCCTATAGTTTCTACCTATCAGGAGGGGAACAGTGGTACCAGTGTTTGAGATGGCTTGGAGGCATCACTGCTGCTATCTGTGTCCACCTTTATGGAGGGTATATTAAGACTCCTCTTCTGATGGTGGATCAGAGGTCTTTATTGGTCTCCCTACATCATTGCAGATGCTGTTCATTGCTGATATACATTGGTAACTATATGTCCACTTTAGCAGCATGCAGAATCTTCCAGTATAACTGGTAGAGTCAGAACTGTAGCTGGCTCATCTAATGTCCAGTGGCACTTTCTGATCTGGTTCCTGTCAAAAAAAGAAGCCTATTCTTCAGCCCAGCACTCCTTATAGCTCTTCTAAGGAATGCCAGGTCCTCTACACCAAAGAGGAGCAAAAAGAAAAAAAATGTATATGACTTGCATCCTGCTCCAACGTATACCATACAGAAGGCATGTCAGTCCTCACAGCCAAAGGAATATTGGAGTTTATTTCTGTACTGGCACTTAGAAATGCCAATATGGAAATTAATGTTTGTACTGTACTACAAAGTAACTGACATTTGATGATTGGACCTCCCAACACCTTGCATCTGGAGCATTTGCCCTCTTTGTCCCACAATGGGTATATTTCTGGGTTGCTTTGCACAACTGGCAAGCACCACTAGCAGAAATCCCTGAGAACTGTCCATTACATAACATATATTACCCAGGTGAGTGTTACCTGAGATTCTTGCCCTGTAGGCTGACCTACTAGCAACCATGCCAGCAGCACATCCTATCCCTTTTCTGCTGTGTTCCTTCTCTTATTAGTTAATTCCTATTCTTTATTCATTATGCAACTTTCCCCATTGCCACTTGTCCACCATCTGAAGGCATTTGACTTCCATTGCCCTCTCTGTTTGTATGTGTGCAACCCTGTCTGTCTGTGATGATGTTTCATATTTGTTTGCCAGTTTCTGCCCTTCTGCCTTTATCTCATCCACTGCAATCCATAACTAATTTCCTCACGTACCCTTCTTTTGTTGAAATTACAAAAGGGTTTCTATCCCCAGAAAAAAATATCCTTCCTTCGCTCCAACATTTAAATTTTATGCTTACCATTTTGTATTTACCTATACTTTTTTTATTCCCCTTTCCTACCTTGCAATTTACCCCATTTCCTCCCCATTTATATAATAGACAAGGTTGTCACTTTGCTGAGTGCACCCATATTGTTCGATCTGTTGGTCACTGTGTTCTGCTCAACTGCCCTTCTGGCGGTGGCCAGCCATAAGCTATAAGATGCTGCTATAAGTCTCTGTGCTGTGTATGAGGGTACTCACTGACTGACCCTGCTAGCCTGCCTTAGCTCTGGCATTCTTTATGTCAGACATATGTGCTTCTGCAGAGCTGCTGCTTCCATATGGTTGCATTGTGCTGTACTGTCCATTAACTTATGGCTCACTTGTCTTATCCCATGCTTTGGTCAGTGTGCTGCTGCTATCCCCTGCATGGTACGTCTCCGATTAGTTGTCCAGAACTTTATGTAGTGATCACCTTGGATGTTAGTGCTGTGCAGATTTGCAGTGTTTCTCTTACATCCCCACTGTACTCAGTAACAAATGCAGACACTAACTACATTAATTTTGTCTGCAGACATTTTGTACAACACTATGTTAAGCTGAGGCAATTATTTTAAATTTTGTATTCCATTATATGCTGCATGCTCCTTACTGAAAGTGTGAGAACAGATTTTACAAGACCTAGCACTTAAAACAATAAAGGGCCAAATTCATAAACATTCACTGAATCAAAATGAGAAAATTTGCACAATGAGCAGGGAGTGTGTGATTCAGAAAACCAAGCTACACAACATGACCAGTCAAAATAACATGGTTAGCCAAGTCATACACTAGTGACCGCATAATGAAGTGCCATGTATGTGACCGCATAATGAAGTGCCGTGTATGTGTGGTTAAAAACATGACATGGAATTTCAGAAATGTTTAAACATCACTCAGAGACGCTGCACCCACCTTAGCTTTGTACATGGTCATGTTCAGGCATTGTAACATAGAGAACAATGTTAGGGTTTGACACACCTATTATAAACTGGATCTGCAAGAGGTAGTTATAGGAGCTGCTGGAGCCAGTGGTGTGTGGCGTTGATCCTGGAGATGCCAAATCTTCCAAACACCCTTAACATTTTATGTCCTCCATGACACTAACATAGTGGACCATTATTGTGTGGACATGGACATTATGCAGTAAATAGTTGACATGTGTTGGCTTGGTCTGCAGACTCATGGGAGTCATGGAATATGCAATCCCAGTGGATACAAAGGTAGGTGTGGTTTTATATACATAAAGCTACATGATCTTTTGGTGACCTATTGGTGACACAGTGGGGGTATTTCAGGCATCTGCCATGAATATACTCTGCCAGTTCATCATTGCTGTACTTCAGCATGTGGGGGGAAGATATGTGGTTTCCATATACCCTAAAGGAAAGAACAAACACCATGAAGGGTGTTTATGCTATTGCCTACTTTCCTGACACACTAGGGTACAGAGACTGTACCCATACTAAAATAAAGACCCCCAGTAAATGAACAAGGAAGAAGATACATGAAGCAACGACTATCAGGTGGTTTGTAATGCATAGCATATCATCAACAATGTGTATGAAGCCCACTCAGATAGTTTCCATAACTCCCATAAATGGCACACAACTGATTTGTATCAACATCCCAAGCAGATAAATGGCAGTGTCACGTCTCTCCCTTCTTACCAGTACAAACTGGGGTACCCCAAGGCTTCATCTTGGACTCCTTTTACTTAATATCTTTACTAATGATCTATACTCTTCCTGTTCACTCTCTTCTGTCATCCAATATACTGACAATTCCACAATTATCTCTACCTCTGACAATATCACCCACCTTCACACCCTCACCCAAGAATCTCTGCACTCTGTTGAAAAATAGTTAACTTCCAACCAATTGTTACTTAACCCAAAGAAAACTAAACTTCTTCTATTTCTCCCTAAATCACTCCAACATGGTAAAGCTACTTTTATTGTCTCCTCCCTTAACAACACTATCATCTCTGTTGAACCTCATACTAAATTGCCAGGAGTTATTATCGATGACCAACTAAAGTTTGATCTCCATATTCAGCAGTGCATTAAAAAGACACATCAAAAGTTAGGCCTGTTATACATATACATATATATAAAAGGGGTGAGTTACTACAGGCCCTGGAACCCTGGCTAATTACCATTTAGAAATCCTTATAACCAAACTGAACAGTTACACCCATGCCCTGTCACAAAGCAAAAATATCACAGAACATGTGCTTGGGCTGCAAAAGTTATGGTTTCACTGCCTGGATACTTCCATTATTGCCCTGTAGTATAACCCTGCCACATGTGCAAAAGTACTTACATTGTGTGCTATGGTACAAAATATTATAGTTAGAAGTAGTTACAGTGGGGTGGATTTTTGCAGGGACCACAGTTCCCTGCGCCACAGGTAGTGGCAGCTGAGACATATAAGGAATCAGAGGAGGAGTAGGCAGTAGCAGGGAGTGGTCATGTACAATGGAGACCGGCCCAGTATGCAGTGGCACTACCAAAGAGGCAGTGGACTGCACATATGTTTACAACATAACTATACAAGAGCTGAGTAGATACATACCCTAAAATGCTTCATTCAAAAAGATTAGACCGTGTTTACCCATGCTTAGTCTGTCCTGAGATGAAAGCTCCATAACAAACAAAAAACATTTATAAAGCTGCATAACAAACAAAAAAACATTTATAAGTACATCATAGTTGAGTTAGCATAATGTGTCAGGTAAAATATTTCATAATTACTTACACACAGACATACCTACATAAATAAACACATCTTACCAATATATTAAAATATTACAAACAAAGCAGCCAGTAAATGTCAAATGCAATTTTCAATATTTGAGGGTGTCAATATAATACGTCCCAAAGTAGTAGCAGTTTGATTATTAGGAAGATAGACAGGAGTGGCAGCATTTTTGGTGGAAGGGAACTTGAAAGATAAATAAACAGGGGAAGATACAATTGCTATATACTGGTCATGAGTGCTGGCAAGAAGGAGAGATAAATAAGCACACAGAATGTGTAGAAAGGATAGTAATTAGCCAGCTAAGATAGACTATCGACATAATCTAGCATTTAGCAGATGAGCACGTGGTCTCTCTTAAGCATAAACATATTTCCTTAAGTGGGCTGTATATGTTATTCCATTTCTTGGAGATATAATTGGAATATAGAGCACCCCCTGATAAGTTCTAGGATTTAGATTGTTGACCAGGAATTTATCTTTACAGAAGAGAAGTCTGCTCAGGTTATACCACTCCAGCAGGGTATGCAGAAAAGGTCATTCATCTGGGTTGTGAAGCATGCAATGAGTAATTTCTAGCTGAAGGAATCTAAGATAGTTTGAGAATTTTATCCTGCTTTATTTTTTTAAGAGTGCAAGGCAGTGCTGGGATCTATTAAGCAGATTAGCAGTGAATTTAGCAACTTTATTGCAGCATTGTTTAAGCTTTCTGAAGAAGCTTTTGGGTAGGTTAGTGAGGACAGGGGCAGGATAGAGGAATGCTGAGGGAAGATAAGTATGTGCAGTAGATGTGTGACCTAGACTACTGAGAGATGACTTGGCTTTGTATAGAGCTTCAAGCCTTTGGTGAGTTTGCTTTATAACATTATGTTTATGAATATCAAACTTGAGCTCATCATCAACTGTTAAATCAATAAATTTGGTTTTGAAAACTTTCTCAAGTTTAATGTTTTGAGAAGAGGAAATATTAAAATTATTTGAGTTTTGGGAACTGGTTTTAGAGAGGAAGTACATTAGTTTAGTTTTTTTATCATTAAGAGTAATGTGGGTGTTATTTGTCCACTGTTCTACTGCTGAGTAGAATTCCCATCTAATGGTCTGTAGCTGTACAAGGGAGGAGGAGAGGAAATGATCGTAGCATCATCTGCATACTGAATCATAGTGGATCGAGATGTGATAGCGTAAAGCTTATTTATGTCTATTTTTAATAACAAGGGTCCAAGAATTGACCGCAGGGAGATACCCATCGAGACCAGGACAAAGGAGGAAGATGTGTTATGTCATTTTACTGCTGTGGTGCAATTATGTAGGTAGCTCTTGGACCATGATAATGTTCTGTGACATAGTGGGTTCAATTCTGCAAGGGATTCAATCAGTTTTGGTTGTGGAACAATATCAAATGCCAAGGAGTTGTCCAAAAAGTGGTTGATCTAGAAATGATAGCAGTGCAATTGTAGTGCTATGGAGGGTAAAAACCATTTTGTGTAGGTGAGAGGACATCATTGCTGAGTAGCTACTGGAAGATTTGAGTATGCATGCAATGCTCCATGATGTTTAAAAAAGAGGGAAGGATAGCTATAGGTCAACAGTTACCTAGGTTTCCTTCCCTATGTAATTGTACAATTTATGATTGTATCCATATTTCAGGAAAATGCAACTTGGTAAATCAATCTATTTATGAGAATGGAGACTGTAAATGCTAAGGCCTCAGCTGTTACTTCAGTAACGATAATTATCTAGCAATAACTGATAGGGATAAAAAGAATCAGGATTTAAACAATTCTATCGATCTGTAGCCTGTTGATGATCTGTGAGTTCCGTCACACTTATATCATGTAGACCATTCCCTCTGGCGAGATTATTATGGTAATAAGGACTCATCTCATTACTGTTTCTGAATCGCTCCATTTGCACTGCAAACCTGATTAACGTTGTGTTGAGATCTACCTGATGCCATGTATGATGTTGTGCATACTCTTGAGTACCTGAGGCCAGTTCTGCACATGTGCAGGAAGACAAGATTATAGTTGTAGAAAAACTGTCATGCTTATACCTCTCAAGTGTACCTCATTATGAGGAATGTTCTTCAATTTAAGTTTTAAATAGCCATGTTCCTCACATTTCCTCATTAAAAGGATCTGTCACATATTAAAGTGTTAGCAATTATTTTAATTGAGACACATGATAAATCACACTGAATAATTTTAATTAATCTAAACCGCATTTTATAAGTATAACACAGCACATGTTAACCTTGCTGTGAGATTCCTAGTTGAAGTTGTCGGCATGCTGTTAGTAAGTATTCAACATGTTGTTCATTTGTTCACCATAATGAAAGTGGTGCTCCACAGTCTGTAGCTGTAAGGCTAATTAATTTGGGGGTTTGTATAATGGGTAACGTGTTTAGCTCATAGTCACAAGGTACCTGGCTTGATTCTCACCTTTGAAAGGGAAATTAGCTAGGCTTAAAATGGCCATCACTGGCAGTTAACTTAGTACTTACCAGTGATCCTATGATGACCCTAAATGCCATACTATAGTTAACTATATGAAGATGAAATTGCTGTTAAGCATGTATTCTCAGCAGCAAAAAAAGGTGGAGGACCATAGTACTAAAGCACCTATATCTTATTATAGCAGCATCCATCATGCAAGTTAGACTCCCTTCAATGCCATCGTTGCCTCACCTGTATCTTATTATAGCAGCATGCATCTTCAATGCCATCGTTGCCTCACCTGTATCTTATTATAGCAGCATGCATCAGGCAAGTTAGACTCCCTTCAATGCCATCGTTGCCTCACCTGTATCTTATTATAGCAGCATCCATCATGCAAGTTAGACTCCCTTCAATGCCATCGTTGCCTGAAGGATGGGACATACAAGAACTGGTTTGGACATCAAGTGTCTGTCATTTTTCTTGAGATCTTTGAAGGTGAGACAAGTATGTTTGGTGTAGGTGATGGTACTGCTCCTTTTAGAGCAAAGAGGTGTTGTGAGGAATTGTCCAAAATTTTTCTGGACATCCTCCAAAAGCATTCCAGGAGGAGGATCTTGTACGAAGAATATACTGGGTCAAAGTATAAGGCTAACCCCTGGAATAGTTTGGCCAAGGCTGTCACCTATGCTATGACAAATCACACATGGGGTATCAGAGCTGTCACCACTAAAGTGACTTAAGTCACTGCAGGTCTGACTGACCTGGTCAATGGAAGGATGAAATCAAAGCATAACCCCCACCTCCATACTGTAAGTATAGTATACACTACCTATCCAATAACTCTGTCAATGCATGGCACCATACACCTTTTCATTCTGCTCTTTATCTCCAGCTCCTGCAGAGATTGAAAGGAACAAGGAGAGCTGCATAGGGGCAGACTAGAGTGCCTAAGAGAGTGCAGGGGTAAGTACAGGGACTGTTTGCATAACGACACCTGTAGCAATGAAAAGGAATGGCATTTAAAATTATACAGCAGCACCACATCTGGCAGTACTGAGATACCTTAATGAATTAGTGTGACTTTATGATGTTAGACTTTTGTCTCTACATGCCTCCACCATATAGATGTAGAAGTATCTCATTATGTTAAGTCTACATACACTAATACTGACATTGTTAGGATCGCAGTGGGTACAAATACCCCAACCACCAAAAAATACATACACACACACACACATTTTATATATGTATATATAAATATTGGGTATACTTTGTTTCATTGAATCTCATTTCACTGAATTTCATTTCACCCCAACCACTTTGTTGAAAACGCAAATTACTGAAAACTCATTTAGTTGAATCTAATTTCACTGAACTGAACTTAGTATAAATGGCACTGTGTAGAGTACTGTAAGACAAGAAAAAGGTATATGCCATTTTCCCCACTGTACTGCAATCCTGGAGTTAATATATATAGTTAGGGGGTGTGGAGGGGCACAGCCCCCCAACTTTTTTGTTTTATATTGCATTTTACCAAAAACTTCAAAACAATATCTTTTAAACAATAGACGTACATAGTTGCAACACCAATGACCAACTCTCTCCAGAAGACAATATGTACTCAAACTAATTGAGGGGCATGCCCCCCCACCCCCACTATATATATTAAATCCTGGATCGAACTGCAGTGGGCAGACGGGCATATACCTTTTACTTGTCTTACAATACTCTACACAGTGCCATATATACTAACTGCAGTTCATGAGATTCAATTAAATGAATTTTCAGTAATTTAAATTTTCAGTGAAGTGGTTGGGGGGAAATGAAATTCAGTGAAATGAGATTCAACGAAACAAAGTAGACACAGATATATATATATATATATATATATATATATATACATACACAATTATGCTGTTGTCATGGCATAATTTTATATGTGTAATCCTGTAATATCATTCCACCACTACAAGGTCCATATATATCTTATCCATAATTATCACTTGGCTGGACACTTTACGTAGTACATGTATCTGTCCAGTTTGTATCATCTCTTGACGATTTTATTAAATGGTCAGCAGGCTTTACATGAATACACACAATTATATTATTGTGAAAACTGCAATAGCATCACTGGACCAAACACAAGTATGTTGTTCAGATAAATCTCTTGCACAGCTTACCTCTCAAACTCTTAGCACAAGAAATCTGTAGAAAGCCACAAATAATGGAGGTAACAAAGGCCTAAAAATAGGGGCACATTTTAAATATTGCTCTTAGAAACTTAGAGTTGCTAGACTAACATGTTTTGCATTAACATGCATTTTTGAAGGATATGCAGTCTGAAGCTCAAATGTCTGCCAATATTTTCTGACTTCAGTCCTCAATGATTTGGCAGTGATTTGCAAGAAAACCTCAGATTTTAAGAGGAACAGACCAAATATGAGACAAAAATCTGGACAGTTAAGAGGTATGTTGCATAGTTATTGTGCTGTTACCTCAAACTCAGTGTAATGATGTTTTTTGGCATAGGCTCCCTCATCACCCCAAAGATAATTTTTTTCAGGAAAAAAAGTTTGTAGACTTAACCGTGGAGGCATTACTATTCAAAGCTTAATTTGTTTTACAGTATTATGTGTATGAGCTCAGTTCAGAATGCAATTACTTTGTTTTTTTATGTGCCATCCCCCACCATCTTTGTTTTTATCTTTTTTATACATTTATTTATATATATATTTTTAAATGCATCAGTTTCTTTTACAATTACGTTGAGCAACGCAGAGGCCTGGACGAACCACACCTGCTAAGTCTGTTAAACCTGCCCCCTCCCCCAAGGTGGCAGAGGAAGTGGCAACATCACCACCAGCAACACTACCACCAGAGGCAATCAGTACCTCTGAGTCCCAGCCTGCCAGAGTTGTCTCCACATCTCTTGCCCTAACTGTTCCACTTGCATCAGGTAGCCATTATTTGGGAGGATGGTACACAGGTAAATGCCAGTAGCAGTGCAAGTAGAGTAGATTCCTCTATCACCTGTCAGGAGCTGGCAAAGCTTGTGGGGAAATACTGGACAAGAGGCTTGATATTTGCATCGGCCGTATAGAGAGTGTGCTCCAGTCACTCCTTGACTTGCATTTCTGTCCAGTGCTGTCTACAGGTTCTGAGGCAGGACTCAATGCTGATGGCTCCCAGGATGAGGAGTACTTACCCACTGTATTAATGGTAGCAGAGACTGCATCTCTGAACACTCAATCCTATCTCCAAACTCAGTATTCCACTCCCTTTATTCTCTATAACCACTTCTGTATGTTATACAATCCTCTCTTTACAAGTACATGTTTTCTGTTTGATGTCCCCTTCACGATTGTGTTGTTCTTCAGTCATTTTGTTACCCCACACCCTATCAGTCAGCTCTCTTGGGTCTATATTAGAACATCCAATGTTCTAAATAGCGAACGCTCAGATGAGCAAAAATGCAGGACCTCAAAATCTTTATTGTGGAGGGCTGCACCCCCCACACCCCCTGCTAAATATATATTCCAACTCTGAGATTGCACTACAGTGAGGAAAGGGCAGATATTCCGATCTTCACTGTACTGCGATAAAAAGAACAAACTTCGAGGTCCTGCATTTTTGCTTATGTCAGTGTTTGCTATGTAGAACATTTGATGTTCTAATATAGACCCGATCTCTCTTCCCTTGTGACCCAGTCTTCCCCTCTTACCTACTTCTTACTTCCCTGATTTGCTTACCAAGTTTTCTCTTCTCAATATTAAATAAAAAGGCCACCTGTTCCACAAAAAATAATCCCACTCACACCTCTCAACTTCATAAATCTTTAATTACTGTACAAATGACTGGCTGCAATAGTTCATCATAAAACATACAGAATTATGACACATCATTGATGAGTTTGGTCATTAAACTACTACAAGTATCGTAAACCAAAGGAATCAAGTCATGACTCCACCAGTGTAACAAAATAAAAATTTAATAAATAAAATTACAACAGTACAAAGTTAAGCACTTCAGTGCATCTAAATACAAGGACTTCAACTGAACTCAAATAAAATAAACATCAGGTGTTTAAATACCCTATGTAATCAGTAAATGCTGATTTGTAAAGGCACAGACCCTAAATATTTCACAATTATAAATACGTAGCATATTGGACACTTGTTTGAACATAATTGTTTTAACAATTTTTAATTATAGTGGTTTGTAAATTTCACATTTTGTAAAGGGGTTTACTTTTGTACCTACCACAGGATTAAACATTGTGGATTCTGTATTGGAGTTTAAATTTACGAGGAAAATTAATTTAGGTTTACTTTATAAAGACAATCGATCAGGTCATTCAATTAAACCTTCCATCTGTCAGAAAAAGACTATTTTTCTGCCACCAGTTCACCTGACTGTGCAAGCTTTTGAGATTGCATGCATTGATGATTTTTTCAAAATTAAAGGGGTGTACAGGAGACAAGGTGTTGGCAATTTAGTTAATGAAGAAATTGGACATTTCTTGAATGACAAATCTAATGTATTACGAAACCTGAAAAGGGAGGCATAGTTTTGTTTAATTCCATTAATTATGCCATGTTTGAGATTTTGAATGATGATATAAGCTATTATGAGGTTTCTTGGGATGAAATTACTTTTTGTTTCAAGAAAATTGACCCCATCCTTTATGACTGTTTGCATCAGGGACTTATTGAGCTGCCAACATATAACTTTTTGAACAATCCACACCCTGTTATTCCCAATATATTTTGGGATACTTAAGGTACATAAAAATAATGATAACCCTCCTTTTAAGCCTATAGTAGCTGCCTAGAACTCAAAAACATACCCTTTGGATGTATATATTGACAAATTACTCAAACCAGGTTTTCAACATATTCTGCATATACTGAAGGAATCTTGGGGTTTTTATATAGGTTAAAGAGTGAATTATTCAATGACATTTTGTTATTTTTAACACTAACATACACATGCATACATACACACACACACACACACACACACACACACACACACACACACAATCACCTGACATCAGGCATACCTCTACATATACTCTCACATGCAGCTGTACACAGACACACATGCATACCCATCCCATTATTATCTGCTAAACTCCCCGGCATTTATCTCTAGCACTGTCTTCCCATTGAAAGAAGTGGGTGGCCATGAACAGTAGGCCTAGTTAATTACTATTGTTGGCATTAAGGATTTACACTGCCAAGCAGTTCTACGAATCACTCATCTGCATAAAGAACTTGTTGTAGGCATTTTGAGGGTAATTACCATATGGTGCTCTTCTTGAATGCCTCATTAGCTTTTGTGATTGGCCACAGAGATGATCCTCCATGGAGCTGTATTGTGATAGAGCTGTCTAAGAACTGGAAATAGATACTTCAAAAGTAAAAATAGTTTACTGTTGGCAGTAACCTTTCTGAATCCCAGCAAAGTACACCTGTATTTGCAGGGGAAGGAAAGCCACTGTCATGGACTATATGAGAACTTTTTCTTCCACTCCCTGTACAAGTGGGTAACCTTATAATTATATTTAGGGAGAAAAGTCAATAAATGCATAGAAATGGAAAACAAAAAAAGGGAGCATCTACTATATCTATATCTGTATAGCTATATCTATATCTGTATCTATCTATACATATATAATGATTTGCAATATATTTTTCAGAAAAAAAACATGTTTGTAATGGTTTCTGTAAGAATACACTCAGGATACAAGTCTATTGGAAACAGAAATGCAATAAGTAGTATATTATGGGAAGTAAAAAGGTTAAAAGTGGAAAAAGAGACAACAGAGATTTTATTATAATCATTCTAGGCTGATGTAATAGTGTAACATAATAGGCGAATGTGCAAATATGTAATAAAAAGTGTTTAATAAAACATGAATACGCCAAGTAATGAATAAGATGAGAAACTATCTAAATGCATGTGTAAATAATGCTATGGGGTGATGTGTCATCATTGAGCAAACTGTTTAAAGCTGTCAAAAAATGGTGCTTTAAGGGCAATATGCATTTATTTTTTCTGTGACTGATTTTGATGCATTATGCGAAAAATCACTAATAAGTAGGTGCACTGCAGGTTATGGGAGGGAAAGGAAGTGAAGGTTTTACTACATCAGATTAGTGAGCAAGAAATGAGGTTAGGTGCAGCTGTACAAACAATGAAAGGTACATCCACATGTTTAGAGTATACCCTGGGAGGATGGCCAGCTATTATAGTGGGGACAGCTTTGGATGAAAAGCGATGATGCAAGAGTCACATAGGTCTTGCTGTAATGGAGTAGCAGGAAGGAGCAAAGTAAGGGGTGGAAAGATGGAGGGTAGGGTACTGAAATACAGAAATGTAAGAGGAAGAAGATTTAAACTGAAGAATTCAATATAGTTTTTATTTAAGACTTAAAGTTAAAGTTAAACGTACAGGAAGTTTAAAAGATTGAAAGGAAAGGATATAGGTAGATGAGATGGAGCTCTGCAAAAGGAAAAAAGTGAACAGTTGACATTTTGAGTAGAGTAGAGGAAAGATGCCAGGAAAAAGAAGAAATTAAGGATCAAAAAGGTAGATGGATTGTTATGAAGTGGTATAGGGAGGGATGTGACCTAGTACTAAGTACTTTTTATAGTGCAAAATCAGATGGCATGGAGATCTTTAGAGGGGATTGTAAAAATGAAAGGAGTAGAAGAAAGACTGATTATTGGTCGAGATTTCAGTGTGGTTCTCAACAGACAGACAGTGCATGCAGATGAGTGCTAGTACTGGACATGGAAAATATGGAAATAGTAGATGTACTACAAGAACTAAAACTAGTTCTAAGGGGTTTTACATTTTCAAGGATGAGAATAAACAGGTGAATAGACTCGACAGACTCTTGAGAGGAAAGATTATAATCATTGAGGTAGCAGAGGTGCGTTGCAGAGAGATGAATATATCTGACCATGCTATAGTTAGTATAGACAAGGAGGGATGTGTCAATTATACTAGATGATGGGAGGTGGCAGAAACTGGAACACGTAGAATGAATATGGCAAATGGTAAAAGAGGTCCTGGATCTAACAAAACAAAACAAGAGAGAAATGGGAATAAGGGAATGGGATGGAATAAAAGCAGCCTGAAGAAGATAATTATGGGGAAAGAAATGGGAGATGAGAAGGAAAAAGGAGGAAAGGGTGATAAGAATTGTGAAGAAATTAGACACTGTCATCTGTGTTAGTATGTCTGGCTGAGATTTTGTATATAATTTCAGCTTAACCTGTGTTATTATAGGCCAGCATGACTAGTTATGATATTGTAAATAAGCTCTTACATGTTGATTTATAATCTGTTTGTACAGAATGTTTTAAAGACTTGAAAAGTGTCCATTTACATTTCTAACTATGCATGTTTCTGAAGAAAGATTCTAAAGGCAAACTGTCTCAGTTTCAGCTGATCTGCAGATGGCGTCATCATAATGTCAGCAGTTGCTGTGTGTTATCTGTCAGAAGGTGAAAGACAGGAAGAAACTTTAGTAAACAACTATTGGCTGATTTTCAAAATATGAAATGAAAATTTAAACTGGAACTGTTGTGAGAGTTGGGCTACTCAATAAAAGAGCCTGCTGAAGACAGTTGTCAATTACAGAAGTCAGTTGTTAGCTGTCAGTTAACAGCCATTTGTGAGTTGTTCACAGATGCACTGTGCAAAAGGACTCATCAAAAACTGTAAGTCTGTCTTTGCTCTGTTGTAGTAATTTAGTTTAGAATAGGGACAGTGTTCTTTAGTTAGTTAGGCAATTATAACTAATCAGTTAGAGTTTTTCTAAATGTTGGATTTCTATCCTTTAGTTTTTATTTCATTTCATGGTAATTGAGTTCTGATTATTTATTGGAAATTACTGTTTTATATTTTTAATTATTTTGTTCATTATTAAATATTTTATTAACTTACATTGTGGCTGGTCAAGCAGTGTTTTCTTTAGTGAATTGTGAGTACTAATATGTGCCTTGATAACTTCCCAGGCCACTCTGAAAGCCTGGATGCTTAGGTAATTTGCTACTCTTTGTTTTAATATCTAATTTTCATAATTAGACACCCCATTAGAAGGTTATGAAGACACTCTAATTGGTGGCAGCATTATCATATTATTTTGGGGATGGGACGCAGCTGGAAATCAGTGTCAGGCTTTCTCATAAGTGTTTGAATGTATGAGATTTAATTTAAGTCTGAGTGCATCAGAGGTCTTAAACTGGGACATTTTGCACTGAAATGTGTAATAAGTAGTTATATTTGGGGTGGACAGAAGAATATAGTCCAATCCCAGGTTATAGTGTGTGTTCCTTTTGTGCTCTTTACTCCTGTTGAAGTGACAGTCTCACATTGGAGTCAGTAGGGAGGACTGAAGCTCCTTAGTTACTGACCCAGGATAGTGGGAGATGTAACATTATTTGGTGGCAGTTCAGTGGGATATTATCTGGACATCACAAGAATAAAAATGATTAAAGAAACTCCAAAGTGAAGGCAATCTAGAATGAGTGACAGGAGAAGAGGTGGATCAGGTAAGCACTGAGCTGAAATTTGAACTGAAAGTCTTGGAAGAGACACAAAACAAATTGAAGGAGGAAAGAAAGAAGTTAGGTGGTGGAGTAAAGTGGAAATTGAGACTAGACTGTTGAAGTGGGGATTAAAGTCCACTGAAAGAAAGCTGTGATGTGAGAGATACAGTTAACGGAGGGTCAGATGATAAAAATAGTACTGTAATAAAGAACATTGTCAAAGAGTACTGTATGGACTTGTATTCCAGTGAAACTATGATGGACGGGAATTTAGTATCTCAAAGGGGAAAGTATGGACTGAGAATGAGAGGGAAGGAATGAATAAATGGATTGGAACAGGGTAGATAACAGAGGCCATAAGACATCTTAGAAGTGGAAAGATGGGTGTGCAAGACAGTCTTCTGCTATATTTGTATAATAGAGTAGAACTGCAAGTGAGTGAAACTTTAGAAACAGTACGAAATGAGATCTTGGAAGAAGGGAGAAGAGCAGGAACAATGGAAGAGTCAAATGTCATAATTTTATATAGGCAGAAAGGCAGGATGTGTAATGTGGATGTGAAACTCATTGCATGATTTTAAAATGTACAATTAGAAAATAATGGAAAATCATGTAAGCTTTACAAAGGGGAGGCCCTCAACAGATCATTGGTATGCATGATTAAACTTTTTGGGTTGTGCTGAAAGGGTAGCAAAGAAAGGCAGGAATAATTCTAACTGATGTACAAAAAGTTTTTGAATGTGTGTCCTGAAAATCTAGGTATTAAGTAATACAGAATGTAGTGGAGAGTGGGAAATGGACTCAGGGGGTAGATGGCTTGTACAGGACCCCGTGGATGAAATAAATGGGTGCCTGTCAACAAAGTAGAAACGGGAAAGTGTATCTGATAGGAAAGTCCCCTGTCACCAGGATTATTCCTAATGGTAATTGAACGTTTGGTGCTGTGAATTAAAGACACATGGCGAAAACATGAAGGAAAGGGTAGTAAAAGTTATATCCTCTTGTTGCAGATAGCTACATGCTACCATTAGAGGATGCAAAAAAAAAAAAAGCAATTGCCACAGATTTTGGCAATTTTTAGAATATTTGGATATAAAGCAGGATTAAAATATCATCCAGAAAAGTCAGCAATTGTAAGAGAAGGGAAAAAGGAAGTTGGGACAGTGGAACTGAAAGAATCACAGGGAGGAGAGAAGCTTTTGGGCTTGAATGTTTTCCAAGAAGTAAAACCGGTCAGGAAGCGGAACTGAGAGGGAGGATAGGCATAATGTTGGATAAGGATGTTGGTATAGTTTAGTCTAGTGAGGTGTACTTTTACCACATGTAATTTATATAAATGCCATGTTCATGTAAAACCCCAAGAGAAAGCACTAGAAAAGATTCATCAGGTGTATGACAGCAGTGGTGGATTATAATAACTGCAGTAGAGGCAGTCGCCTTGGGTCCACAGCTCTGGGGGGGGGGGGGGCATGGCTGCTGCCCCTTCCTTCATACTGCTACTTAAATGAAATATTTTTATTTCACTTTGATGTGGCTATTAATTTTAAAGTATGTAAATTTGCTATAAATATGTTAACACACAGCTAACTGTTTGCACTGTAGTTAATTCTGTTCCAAGAATTTCAACAGATAGTTTATTCAACAATAACAATGAGTTTAAATTTGCTGTCCTTTTAAAGTGACCTACTGAACAAATTTCACTTCATGCACATTGTTGATAGTTTCATTACTTGTTTTTTTCATATATGCATTGCCTGGCTGGGCAGCAGCAGGCCAGCAGCTGAGGTGGTGGTGTGGATCTGTCAGTAGGGGAAGTATCATCACACCGAACTACGACTGAAATTTAGTCTAGCAGGGCACTCCATCATCACCAGAACTGGAACTGCCTCTTTTTTTTTTTTTTTTTTTTTTTTTTTTGTCAAAAGTTTGTTATTCAAAAATCATGTCTACAATGCCTTCTGAAATCGATGCATATTGGCTTTTCATTTGTGGTAAAAGTAACCATTATGTTCAGAGTCACATCCTAAGGATTTTGTTTTATTAAATCAGTTTCTGACTCGGATTATATTTATTCATTTATTATATAAAGCAATGCTGCAAACTATCCATTCAACATATTCTGTGAATCAGGTCCTGTTCTTCAGGGGAAGTGTTGCCAAGGAGTCCTTATTATTAGGGTGAAAGTAGCTCATTAGTGTAGAACTGCAGTAAAAAGCAACAAATCACAAGATTTTACTGAATTGTTCAGTGAGCGAAAATGTTATCTGCCTTTAACGTGCCTTTAACATGCAAGCGCTAAACTTTAGCATGTTATATCCTCACTCTGCAAAACAAATCTAAGAAATAAGAAAACATGTTTGTACTTTTATCACTTCAGGGGGAAGATGGGCTCCCTATTGAAATGTCAACACTTGAAATGCTGAATGAGAACCTTGGAAATCACTGTTCTCTTAAAACTTATTTTGCAGGGTGGACAAGTCCCCCACCACACCACCAACCTTATATATATATATATATATATATATTATATATATATATATATATATATATATATATAAGTCATGCCAAGTCGGGAATATTTTGAAAAATGCTGGCAATTCAGTCTCCATATTTTAGGACTCGCTCTAGCATTTCAAATGGTTACCATCATAGGGCTTCTGTCTTCTTCTTTCTGAGTGGATGCAAGCATAGTCTATGTGCATGTCTGTCTTCAACTACTACTGAATAAAGATGGTTAAAAACTAGTGATTTGTGTTCCTTTATTTTGTAAGTCAGAGGGAAATGTATCAGTGAAAGCCAAAATGATTCTGTTAACTATAAGAAGCTGATTTTTTGGTTGACATTTGTCAGTTTTGTAATCTTCACTTTTAAAGTCTTGTGCTGTATAGTTTGTTTATTTATTTATTTCACAGCAAGTACAAAACAAGTATTATTGCTAGGTAGCTCTTCTGTTAAATGTGCATTATTGACTAATGCAGTTTAGTGGAAAAAGTTTTATTACCTTCTTAAAACATATTTCTTTGAATCATTGTTATTTTTAAAATGCTCTGTTTTTGAGATCTGCCAGCTGTTTTGTGTGTGCTTGTATGGTTTTTCCTTTATTGAGGCATGGCAATTTGTTGATCTCAGTTTTATTGTAATTTTTTTCAACTTGACACATATAATTGATTTGCTTGAAAACTGTGCTATCACTGCACCATGATCTACTGAACAGTGTCTGTCACTGCAATATGGTTTACTGAATAGTGTGTCACTGCATCATGTTATACCGAACTACTTGCCATAGCATCATGGCATGCTGTACTTTATGTCATTGCATCAAAATATACTGAACTGTATTTCACTGCATCATGGTATACTGAACTCCATGTAACTGTATCAATGTATACTGAACAGTGTATCACTGCTTCATGGTATATTGAACTGTGTCACTTCATCATAGTTTACTGAACTGTATGTCACTGCCTCAAGGTATACTGAATGGTGTGTCACTGCATTATGGTACACTGAACTGTGTGCCATAACATCATGGCATGCTGAACTCACAGTCACTGCAGCACAGCATACTGAACTGTATTTCACCACATCCTGGTATACTGAACTGTATGCAACTTCCTGACTGTATACTGAACAGTGTGTCACTGCATCACAGTTTACTGAACTACAGTATATGTCACTGCCTCGTGGTATACCGATTGGTGTGTCAATGCATTATGGTATACTGAACTGTATTTCACTGCATCATGATATACTGACCTGTATGTCACTACATTATGGTATATTGAACTGTATATCACTGCAATACAGTATACTGAACTGTATTTCACTGCATCACCGTATACTATACTGTGTGTGTCACTACAATATGGTATACTGAATTGTATTTTACTGCAGCACAGCATACTGAACTGTATTTCACTGTTTTTTTTAATTTCTCCAAGTCTTTTGGGTTTCTAATACCATGACGAGAATGGACCCCATTCCTAAGTCAAAGTATGATTAAAGTTCATGAAATTAATATTGTTTCACTCTTTGATGTCAGCCATTAGTGCTCTTCACAGCACCCACAATGTGCCCAGTAATGACTCCTTCTGAAATTCGTACAGAGTTACATGTATTGGTAACATACCTAAATACAATTGTAGACTCTTCTTTATAAGACCTGTTGTTCCTACTGCTATTGGGAATATCTGGGTATCTTTCTTCCACATTGTTCTTGTTTCTGCCTGCAAATCTTGATATTTTCTGACTTGTTGTCTCTCTGTACACAAGACACTGTAGTCATTGGGTGTGGTGATTTCAGTTATTAATGCTACTTTTGTCTTCTTTTCTTGGACCACTATATCTGGTTTTCTAGCATCTATCTTTTGAACTGTTGCTAATGGATGATCCCATGTGATGTAGACTTCATAATTTTCTATGATGCATTGTGGCTCATGTTTCCAGTGTTTTTCAGCCACTTCAATACCATAATGTTTGCATAATTGCCAGTGCAATAGTCTTGCCACATTATTATGCCTTTCAGTATAAAGTCCTTCTGCCATTAGTATGTTGCAAACAGCAATGAGGTGTGCAACTGTTTCCAATTTAGTTTTACAAAACCTAAATTTGTCTGTTTCTCCTACATGTTCAATGGACTTTGTAAACCAAGGTGTATGTAGCCCACTATCTTGGGCCGCCAATATTAACCTTTCATATCTTGGTTTGAATTTGCCTCTCCTTAACCATTCCTACATTCATTCCTGATAAACAGGAGGTTCTTCCAGACGTTTTCTATACTTGCAACTATATTTATGCATTTTCCACATTTCTTGCCTTCTCATCTGATCCTTCAGCTTATATTCTTTATTCTCTTTTTAGCACATTCAGTTGCTGCCTGATTTTTATCTACTTCTGGGTTGATTTCCATTCCTACTTGACACTGATATGCTTCTGCTAGATTAAGCAGAGAAATCATCTTAGATTTATTCTCCTCATGTTTCAAAACTTTCACTATGTTTGGGTCTTGTGAGGTCTGCAGATATGTGTGGAGTCCCGTGATTGCAACTCTATACATATAATCAATTTCAAAGAGGCCCCTGCCTCCTTCAGAACGGGGAATATATAATTTTGGTATGCACTGATTTTTACAAATCATTTGGTGAGAATGAAGCATCCTTCTTGTTTTCCTATCTTATCTATCCAACATGTTTTGGGGCCAATCAATCACTCCGAAACTGTAAGTTAGGACAGGAAGAGCAAATTGGTTTATAGCCTGGATTTTGTTCCTAGATGTCAGTGCTGTTTTCAGGATTAACTTAAGTCTTCTGAAGTATTCCTTCCTAAGTTTTATTCACATTTGTTCGTGTTTTATTGTTGATTTTTTATCAATTCCCAAATATTTATACACTCCTTCTTGCTCAACTTCTTTTATGCCACATTTTTGTCACAAACCAATCTTTTCCTGGTGTTGCATGTTTCCTGCTTTAAAGGTTGCTTTTGCACATTTATCACTACTAAATGACATTCTTATATCATCTGAAAAAGTTTTGACAACTTGCAGTTGTGCTTTCAGTTCCTCATCTGATGAGCTATACAGTTTTAGATCATTGACAAAGAGAAGATGAGAAGTCTTTACACTTTGTTGTTTACTAGGAGCCAAATTAGAGCCATGGCCTAAGCTGTTAAGTAGACAGCTTAATGGATTAAGTGCAAGTCAGAATAGCAGCAGTGACAAAGAGTCACCCTGAAATACCCCCCTTTGAATTTTTATCCCTGGGATAATAATTTGTCCATTACCATGGCTTAACTGCAAAGTGGCCTCCACTGTTTCAAGGTCACTGTAATGTAGTTGATTAGTGTAGGGTGTATCTTATACATTTCTAAGCACTCTTTTATGTGGGATACTATAAAATGCATTTTTTTAGTCAATCCATGCCATACTTAGATTCTTCCCCTTTTTACAGTTCTCCACTATGACTTTAACAACAAATGATCCTTTGTTCCATGCGACTTTCTTTTACTGCCCTTTTGTTCTACTGCCATAATTGAGTTTTCTTCTAATTGACTATAAACTCTGTCATCATCAAGTCCTGTGCATAGTTTATACATTGCCAGAAGGCAAGTTATTGGTCTATAATTATTAGGGTAGCTTGCAGCTTCACTCTTAAGTAGGAGCATTCTTTTTCCTGTTGTTAACCAGGTTGGTGTTTGTTCGGGGTGTGCATATAAATAGTTCTTACTCATGACTAAATCGTCGTGAAAAGATGTTAATACTTTAAGGAAAAGTAAGGTACTGCATCTGAGTTTGGGGTTTTCCTATTAGAGGCTTTTCTTAACTTTGTTTCAATCTCTCTGGCTGTTACTTCATCCCATTTTATATCCTCTACCTTTAAACTTCTTATTCTTTCTTTTACTTCTTCTATCCATTTTGCATCTTTATGTTCCACAGGATTTTCATAGATACTTCTCCAAAATGTATCTACTTCTTTTTTGGTGGCCTTTCAATTCCTTTTACCTTGTTTCTCAGTTCTCTATAAAACTTTTTTGGGTCATCAATAAATTGCTTATTTTGTACTTTTCCTTTATATTTATCTTTGTATCTTCCATGTTTTTCTGCCTGTGCTGAAATTTTTAGTTTGTTATTTGAGACAGTGCATGATAGATACTGGTCTGTTCTAATACTGTGCATTGCCTTTATCGTATCTATCTTTCTTAGTATTTTGTTCATCTGTTCTTTTTTCTATATTCTTCTAACAGTGACACTTCTTGTCTTAACTGCTTTATAGTATTCTCTGTTTTATATTTCCATGATGGTATTCGATTTCACCCCCTTCCTTTCCCTCACTACCCAGTGTTCTTGTATCCTGTTTACTTCAGTTATATCGCATGGATCTCTATGATCAGTTCTAATTACTGTGTTCATTTGTTTTATCAGACTTCTAACTTTTTGGGTTTTATTAACCTTTTGCAGTCTATTTCTTTCATTGATCTTGATATATCTATCCATGTCTATTAAATCAAGCAACTCTTCTCTTAGCTCCTATTTTCCAAACTAAGGATATATCCCTTGTTTTCCAATTCCTGTGGGCATTCTATAGAAGGTTCTATAGCATCTTCCTGTGACACTGTCTTATCAATTTCATCCTGTGCCATCCGTTGCTCTATCATATGGGAACTCACTGGCCTATCACTCCTCAAAATTGACTGCATCAGAGTTTTCAGTTTTCTGTCCCTTCCTTTGCTGTCTAGCTTCAAGTGAATGTTTATATTGGTTTCCTGTGGAAGGCTCCACATTATCTTCATATGGCCCCTGACCAATTGCTTCCTGTTCCACTAGTTTCCCCTTAATTTGGATATCCAATATTCTATCCTGTTGTGGTGCTTTCTGAATTAGATTTTCTACACTAAATCCTTCACTTTGCAGGTGTTCCATAACCTCAGTTTCTATTTCTTTAACTTCTACATTACTAATCGCCTTTTCTACTTTTCCTCTTTATCTTCTTATTTTTTGTATTGTAAAGTTTTCCATGTCTGTATTCCTTTGCCTGTATTGATTAGTTTTGTTTTCTCCTTTGAATAAATATTACACCATATTAAATCTCTTTTTCTTTCCCATGTCCATATTTCTTCTTCAGATGTTTCCTGTTCTTCCTGTTTCTCCCTACTTTGGGGACTCACTCCATCCTTCTACACCAAATCCTTCACTTCGCAGGCACTCCATAACTTCAACTTCTATTTTTTTAACTTCTATTTTACTAATCTTCTTTACTACATTCGATCTTTGTGATATTATTTTATTTTTTATTGTGAAATTTTCCATATCCGGATGCCTTTGCCTGTATTTCTCTTTGAATATCTTTGGGTCTGCCTTCTTTATGTTGATTAATTTGGTTTTCTCCTTTGCATAAATATTGCACCATATCAAATCTCTCTTTCTTTCCCATGTCCATATTTCTTTTTTGTACTTTTCAAATATCTCTTGGTTTAGTTGTTTATATTTTCTCACTTCCTCAGATGCTTCTTTTTCCAAACAGATCAAGGTTTCTTGATCTGTATACTGTTTTTCACAAAACCATTGTATTAATGAACACACATTTTCATTTGAAGTTTCTGACAGTTTTTCTTGCGGAAGTATTTTTCTTTCCTCTAATTTCTCTTTTATTCATTTTGTATATCTTGTGTCTGGAAATTCTGGGCTTTTTGCATAATAGTAACAATACATAATTTCTTTCTTATCCCCAATAGTCCACTTTATAGTCTTTATGGGTCTTCTCTGGCCTATCAGTTTTTGTGATTTTTTTTTGCGGACTGCTACTTCCTTCTACAACAGAGGGGGGGGGGGTATCCTCCCACTGGGACTGGCCTAGCCCCATTGTAGTAATGTTTCTGTATTTTGAGGATTCTCCACTGTCTTTTCCAGTTCTGACACCAGTGCACATACCAAGATTGAGTACTTTTTATCCTGGGTCTTGTGCACCCAGATATCTTTTTTAGTTTTTGACCTACTTCTGTCCATGATATATGCTATATAAATGCAGTGTCTATATCAGTGTCATCTTGGTGAGATTTTGTGAAAATAGGGTCTACCTCGTGAAGGTACTCACCAAGACTTGAGGATGAATTCAGTTTCAACAGTACTACTCTCCTTTGCTTGCTGACTTTTCATCTCTCCATTAGACCCCAACTGCATTCACTGCATTATGACATTTGTTGATCAATTTTTCACATCTAATTATTCCCTCAGGGAATTTTAACCAGAGGATTAGTACTTGGATCTTTTTCTTACTTAGATGTTTGAACAGGTAACAAATGTAAAGCAGAGGTATTCTAT
>NC_056749.1:679223550-679226050 GCF_019279795.1 Protopterus annectens | reverse complement strand
ATACTGGACTGTAGAATTGTGTATATTTACTGATAATGGTGGGCTGTAGAATTGTGCATATTTACTGATAATGGTGGACTGTAGAATTGTGCATATTTACTGATAATGGTGGACTGTAGAATTGTGCATACTTACTGATAATGGTGGACTGTAGAAGTTTGAGTAGACTTTTATGATGGAAATGTTCTGAACTGGGCAGTTTTGTCATTATTGGCGCATGCATTTTGTTTCATAGTTTACTGGAAAAATTTTCAAAACAATAGGAAGGTGTATCAAACAGCACATGTATGTTTCATATGCAAGGGGCCTATGATTTGAAAACAGCCCAGAATTAATCTTTATCGGCCACTGGTAAAATGTATTTTCTTTGAATGTGGGTTTCAATGCTGTTTCAATGAATGTGAGTTTCAAGGGCAGAGAAGTTTTAATGCCAAGTTTGTTTAGCAGAAAACTTTCAAATGAAGTCCAAATCATCATAGAAGTAAATCGGTATGCACATTAGTGTTTATGGTAAATGGAGTGAAATAGCCAAGTAATGGATCATTGGAATGGCTGCAGGGGAGGCTCCATTTGACCATGATTTTGTGAGGGGGAAAGGCGGCAAACTTAGACAGCCCCAGCTGAACTATACCTCCCAACTGTTCAGATTTTCAAAGAATTAATAGATTTTTGCTTCTTATTTTTGGTTTGTTCCTCATAAAATTTGTGGTTTTCTGGCAAATCATTTAGGAATTAAGTCACTAAGTAATGACACACTGGGTTCAGACTTCATAACCTTCAGAACAATGCATGCTAAAGTAAGACCTGTTGTTCTATCAACTGTCTCAATTTATACAAGAGCAATTTTTAGTACTGTTTATATGTTCCCCCAATATATTTGGCCTTGTCCAGATTTATTGCATTAACAGGTTGAGAGGTACATGCAAATAAATTGCTTTATAGAATTAGGCATAGCCAAACCTCTCAACTGTCCCTGATTTTGGCTCAAAATTTTGCTCTTCCCCATAATAATCCCTCCACAAAATAACAATTTTGGAAGAAAACATTGAAGGTTTACAATTAATAAATAACTGTAATAATCAGAGTTATAGATTACTTTTATTTCAGAAATGCATGTAGATTATTTTATTTTGTCAGCTGCTCAAGTTAGCAGTACTAATATTAAAGTGTCCCTTCTTTGACAGGTTCCCAGCTGTATTGTGTGGCTATTTTATATTTTTAAATCACATTTTTGGTCCATTTTTCATAAAATTGTGTTTTTTTTTTGGCAAATTAGTGACAAATCATTAAAGACTGAAGTTAGAAAATAATGACAGACATTTGAGTTTCAGATTTCATACCATTCAGAAAATTCATACTAATGCAATATCTATTCTATTATCTTTCTAAGTTTATAAGAGCAATATTTAAAAATTGTCCTTATTTTTGGGCCTCTGTCCCACTTCTTTGTATGTTTTTGTCCAGATTTCTTGTTCTGAGGTTGAGAGGTATGACAAATGTGTCAGGGCCATCACAGTCAGCCAAAGACATTTCAAATTGTGACATACTTGTTGCACCCCACTCCCCCATGTAGTGACTCTGGATGTGTCGAAGCAAGGCAAGGAGTAGTTATGCAGTGTAAATGTGCAGAGTACCCCCCCCCCCATCCAAGGTAGACACAAGTACTAGAGTGGCTTTTCATCTGTCCTTGATTTTTGCAGAATGGTCTGGTTTCTGTCATATTTTTTGTACTGTTGATTTATGCTCATTACTCAAAGTGCCTGTTGCTCTGTGTTTAAGTAGCAATACTTTAATGACCATCAGGTAAGCTTGGCTGAGATCGTAAGATGCAAGCAAGCTTTAATAGGCATACTGTTAAAGAACTGCCAACACTGAAAGCCTTTCTGTGGTTGCCATGTAGAGAAAACTAGATAATGTATAAGCCTTGGGTATTGAAATGCATATGACAGTATTTGTAATAAAGGACAGGATTACATTATTTTAAGAAGCTCATTACACTTGGAGACTTCCAGTCATCTCTGCAGGCTTTACCCATAAACTAAACAGAATGCCAATTGTGTGGTCCATAACCTGTACAGTAATCATTTTAAGCAATGTATCTTGAGCTTATTTCTTGTTTGCTTTTCATTTTTTACTTTGATCATGTTTTCCCCTTGAAACAAGTAGATAGTTGTCAGGCAGCAGGTCTTTTTTTGGATAAGAAACATTTTTACAAGTGGGGGCATCAGAGATTTCTACTTTCAGCATGTTACTTGGTACTTTAATAAAGCTGAATATAAATTATAATTAGAACTGCAGAGCAAGAAGTGGTTTGAGTTGAGTTCTGCTTGTTTTTCTTATACTTGATTTTGACTGGCATTCCATTAATGTATTTAAAAAGTAATTTATTTTTTCATGCCTCACAACCTTTTTGTTTCCATCTAGATATTAAGTAAGCTGTCATGCAGCCAATGCATTGAAATATTTTTATTCTTCTACACTTCATTTTGTCTTGATTGGA